>NW_025746387.1:0-119806 GCF_021184085.1 Oncorhynchus gorbuscha
ATTATAAAGTCCTACAGACTGTTCCCGACGCAGACAGTAAGTTAGAGGCGCAGCAGCCGTGGGAGGAAGAGACGTGGTTACTAGAGATAGGCCAGCCTGATGGCTTCTGGTGTGAGGGTGAACCATACCCCGGGCCCAAGGTTTCCTTCTAATGTCGGTGTTGTAAAGGCAGGGATACCTGTGACCAAATAGGGGCGGCTGGAGGACTTTCAAAAGACTGAATCACTGTGACTGGGACATGAGATGGATCAGGTGAATGAACTGCAGGTGGATAATGTCTCTGGGCTGGAGGACTTTCAAAAGACTGAATCACTGTGACTGGGACATGAGATGGAGCAGGTGAATGAACTGCAGGTGGATAATGTCTCTGGGACATGAGATGGAGCAGGTGAATGAACTGCAGGTGGATAATGTCTCTGGGACATGAGATGGAGCAGGTGGATAATGTCTCTGGGACATGAGATGGAGCAGGTGGATAATGTCTCTGGGACATGAGTTGGAGCAGGTGAATGAACTGCAGGTGGATAATGTCTCTGGGACATGAAATGGAGCAGGTGGATAATGTCTCTGGGACATGAGATGGAGCAGGTGGATAATGTCTCCGGGACATGAGTTGGAGCAGGTGAATGAACTGCAGGTGGATAATGTCTCTGGGACAGAGGCCTTTTGTTTAAGTGTTGAACTTTCTCCTGTAAACTTCCAGATAAGATGTCTTCATCCTGAACAGACTCAGAAACTTCCTATGCTCTGAACACCATTTGTTTGTAACTGAAAATATGATATGCCTTGTGTGAATATTGAATGTAAACTTTGAAAGCATTTATCATGTCTAGTTTCCATGTGCACACTACATTTTCTATCTTTCATTGATTTATTCCAAACAAATGTGTGTATGTGTAAACACTAACTTTGTGTATAATTGAAAGCTTTTATTTTGGGACAGCTGAAAGTTCTACCTATAGCCTTACTGCATATACAGCGCCTTCGGAAAGTATTCAGACCCCTTGACTTTTTTCACATTTTGCTACATAACAGCTTTATTCTAAAATATATCAAATTGTTTTTCCTCATCAATCTACACACACTACCCCATAATGACATCACAATACCCCATAATGACATCACAATACCCCATAATGACATCACAATACCCCATAATGACATCACAATACTCCATAATGACATCACAATACTCCATAATGACATCACAATACTCCATAATGACATCACAATACCCCATAATGACATCACACTACCCCATAATGACATCACAATACCCCATAATGACATCACAATACCCCACAATGACATCACAATACCCCACAATGACATCACAATACTCCATAATGACATCACAATACGCCATAATGACATCACAATACCCCATAATGACAAAGCAAAAAAAGGTTTTTAGAAAGTTTTGCTAATTTATTACAAATTTTTAAAAATACAATTTCACATTTACATAAGAATTCAGAGACTTGTCCCGAAGCCATTCCTGTGTTGTCTTGTCTGTGTGCTTAAGGTCATTGTCCTGTTGGAGGTGAACCTTCGCCCCAGTCTGAGGTCCTGAGCGCCCTGGAGCAGGTTTTCATCAAAGATCTCTCTGTACTTTGCTCCATTCATCTTTGCCTTGATCCTGACTAGTCTTGCCGGCCCTGCCACTGAAAAACATCCCCACAAATGCTGCCACTACCATGCTTCAATGTAGGGATGGTGCCTGGTTTCCTCCAGACCTGATGCTGCCACTACCATGCTTCAATGTAGGGATGGTGCCTGGTTTCCTCCAGACCTGATGCTGCCACTACCATGCTTCAATGTAGGGATGGTGCCTGGTTTCCTCCAGACCTGATGCTGCCACTACCATGCTTCAATGTAGGGATGGTGCCTGGTTTCCTCCAGACCTGATGCTGCCACTACCATGCTTCAATGTAGGGATGGTGCCTGGTTTCCTCCAGACCTGATGCTGCCACTACCACGCTTCAATGTAGGGATGGTGCCTGGTTTCCTCCAGACCTGATGCTGCCACTACCATGCTTCAATGTAGGGATGGTGCCTGGTTTCCTCCAGACCTGATGCTGCCACTACCATGCTTCAATGTAGGGATGGTGCCTGGTTTCCTCCAGACCTGATGCTGCCACTACCATGCTTCAATTTAGGGATGGTGCCTAGTTTCCTCCAGACCTGATGCCACTACCATGCTTCAATGTAGGGATGGTGCCTGGTTTCCTCCAGACCTGATGCTGCCACTACCATGCTTCAATGTAGGGATGGTGCCTGGTTTCCTCCAGACCTGATGCTGCCACTACCATGCTTCAATTTAGGGATGGTGCCTGGTTTCCTCCAGACCTGATGCTGCCACTACCATGCTTCAATGTAGGGATGGTGCCTGGTTTCCTCCAGACGTGATGCTTGGCATTCAGGCCAAAGATTTCAATCTTGGTTTCATCAGACCAGAGAATCTTGTTTCTCATGGTCTGAGAATCTTTAGGTGCCTTTTGGCTAACTCCAAGTGGGCTGTCATGTGCCTTTTACTGAGGAGTGGCTTCCATCTGTCCACTCTACTATAAATGCCTGATTGGTGGAATGCTGCAGAGATGGTTGTCCTTCTGGAAGGTTCTCCCATCTCCACAGAGGAACTCTAGGGCTCTGTCAGTGACCATCGGGCAGTGGTGTAAAGTGCTTAAGTAAAAATACTTTAAAATACAACTTAAGTCGTTTTTGGGGGTATTTGTACTTTACTATTTATATTTTTGACTTTTACTTCACTAAATTCCTGAAGAAAAACATTTACATTTTACTTCATACATTTTCCCTGACACCCAATAGTATTCGTTACATTTTGAATGCTTAGCAGGACAGAAAATGGTCCAATTCGCACACTTATCAAGAGAACATCCCTGGTCATCCCTACTGCCTCTGATCTGGAGGACTCACTAAACAGAGAACATCCCTGGTCATCCCTACTGCCTCTGATCTGGAGGACTCACTAAACAGAGAACATCCCTGGTCATCCCTACTGCCTCTGATCTGGTGGACTCACTAAACAGAGAACATCCCTGGTCATCCCTACTGCCTCTGATCTGGATGACTCACTAAACAGAGAACATCCCTGGTCATCCCTACTGCCTCTGATCTGGCAGACTCACTAAATACAACTGCTTTGTTTTTAAATGATGTCTGAGTTTTGGAGTGTGACCCTGGCTATCTGTAAATAAATTAAACAAATATTAAAATTGCTCCGTCTGGTTTGCTTATTATAAGTTATTTTTTATTATTCATGCTTTTACTTTTGATACTTAAGTATATTTAAAAACAAATGGTTTTAGACTTTTACTGAAGTAGTATTTTACTGGGTGACTTCCACTTTTACTTGAGTCCTTTTCTATTAAGGTATGTATGACAATGGAGTCCTTTTCTATTAAGTTATGTATGACAATGGAGTCCTTTTCTATTAAGGTATGTATGACAATGGAGTCCTTTTCTATTAAGGTATGTATGACAATGGAGTCCTTTTCTATTAAGGTATGTATGACAATGGAGTCCCTTTCTATTAAGGTATGTATGACAATGGAGTCCTTTTCTATTAAGGTGTGTATGACAATGGAGTCCTTTTCTATTAAGGTATGTATGACAATGGAGTTATTTTCTATTAAGGTATGTATGACAATGGAGTCCTTTTCTATTAAGGTATGTATGACAATGGAGTCCTTTTCTATTAAGGTATGTATGACAATGGAGTCCTTTTCTATTAAGGTATGTATGACAATGGAGTCCTTTTCTATTAAGGTATGTATGACAATGGAGTCCTTTTCTATTAAGGTATGTATGACAATGGAGCCCTTTTCTATTAAGTTATGTATGACAATGGTGTCCTTTTCTATTAAGGTATGTATGACAATGGAGTCCTTTTCTATTAAGGTATGTATGACAATGGAGTCCTTTTCTATTAAGGTATGTATGACAATGGAGTCCTTTTCTATTAAGGTATGTATGACAATGGAGTCCTTTTCTATTAAGGTATGTATGACAATGGAGTACTTTTTCCACCACTGCCAACGGGTTCTTGGTCACGCCCTGACCGAGGCCTTTCCTCCCCTGATTGGTCAGTTTAGCCGGGCGGCCAGTTCTAGGAAGAGTCTTGGTGGTTCCAAGCTTCCTCAATTTAAGAATGATGGAGGCCACTGTGTTCTTGGGGACCTTCAATGCTGCAGAATGATGGAGGCCACTGTGTTCTTGGGGACCTTCAATGCTGCAGAATGATGGAGGCCACTGTGTTCTTGGGGACCTTCAAAGCTGCAGAATGATGGAGGCCACTGTGTTCTTGGGGACCTTCAAAGCTGCAGAATGATGGAGGCCACTGTGTTCTTGGGGACCTTCAAAGCTGCAGAATCATGGAGGCCACTGTGTTCTTGGGGACCTTCAAAGCTGTAGAAATGTTTTGGTACCCTTCTACAGATCTGTGCCTCGACACAATCCTGTCTCGGAGCTCTCCGGACAATTCGACCTCATGGCTTGGTTTTGCTCTGACATGCAGGGTCAACTGTGTGACCTTATATAGACAGGTGTGTGCCTTTTGTAGCAAAGAGTCTTAATACTTATGTAAATAAGGTATTTCTGTTTTTTATTTTTAATACATTTGTAAAAATGTCTAAAAACCTGTTTTCACTTTGTCATTATGGTGTATTGTGTGTAGATTGCTGAGTTTGTATTTTGTATTTAATCTATTTCAGAATAAGGCTGTAACGTAAGAAAATGAGTTGTCTATCAGGATATACAGCGTACGCTACTGTATGTTTGTTTTAGAAGGTTTTAGTTACTGAATGTATGTGGAGCAATAAACTATACAAGGTCCTTCATCCAGTAACATCAGTTTCCTCATTGTCATCGTAGCATCAGTTTCCTCATTGTCATCAGTATCCTCATTGTCATCGTATCATCAGTATCCTCATTGTCATCGTATCATCAGTATCCTCATTGTCATCAGTATCCTCAGTATCCTCATTGTCATCGTATCATCAGTATCCTCATTGTCATCAGTATCCTCATTGTCATCGTATCATCAGTATCCTCATTGTCATCAGTATCATCAGTATCCTCATTGTCATCACTTTCCTCATTGTCATCGTATCATCAGTATCCTCATTGTCATCAGTATCCTCATTGTCATCGTATCATCAGTATCCTCATTGTCATCACTTTCCTCATTGTCATCGTATCATCAGTATCCTCATTGTCATCGTATCATCATTATCCTCATTGTCATTGTATCATCACTTTCCTCATTGTCATCGTATCATCAGTATCCTCATTGTCATCGTAGCATCATTATCCTCATTGTCATCGTATCATCAGTATCCTCATTGTCATCAGTATCCTCATTGTCATCGTATCATCAGTATCCTCATTGTCATCGTATCATCAGTATCCTCATTGTCATCGTATCATCAGTATCCTCATTGTCATCAGTATCCTCATTGTCATCAGTATCCTCATTGTCATCGTATCATCATTAACGTCAGTATCATCAAAAACATCAGTATCGTTAGTATCCTCATTGTATCATCAGTATCCTCAATGTATCATCAGTATCCTCATTGTCATCAGTTTCCTCATTGTCATCGTATCCTCATTGTCATTGTATCATCAGTATCCTCATTGTCATCGTATCATCAGTTTCCTCATTGTCATCGTATCATCAGTATCCTCATTGTCATCAGTATCATCAGTATCCTCATTGTCATCACTTTCCTCATTGTCATCGTATCATCAGTATCCTCATTGTCATCAGTATCCTCATTGTCATCGTATCATCAGTATCCTCATTGTCATCAGTATCCTCATTGTCATCGTATCATCAGTATCCTCATTGTCATCACTTTCCTCATTGTCATCGTATCATCAGTATCCTCATTGTCATCACTTTCCTCATTGTCATCGTATCATCAGTATCCTCATTGTCATCGTATCATCAGTATCCTCATTGTCATCGTATCATCATTATCCTCATTGTCATTGTATCATCACTTTCCTCATTGTCATCGTATCATCAGTATCCTCATTGTCATCGTAGCATCAGTATCCTCATTGTCATCAGTATCCTCATTGTCATCGTATCATCATTATCCTCATTGTCATCGTATCATCAGTATCCTCATTGTCATCGTATCATCAGTATCCTCATTGTCATCAGTATCCTCATTGTCATCAGTATCCTCATTGTCATTGTATCATCAGTATCCTCATTGTCATCGTATCATCAGTATCCTCATTGTCATCGTATCATCAGTATCCTCATTGTCATCAGTATCCTCATTGTCATTGTCATCAGTATCCTCATTGTCATTGTATCATCAGTATCCTCATTGTCATCAGTATCATCAGTATCCTCATTGTCATCGTATTATCAGTATCCTCATTGTCATCAGTATCCTCATTGTCATCAGTATCCTCATTGTCATCAGTTTCCTCATTGTCATCAGTATACTCATTGTCATCAGTTTCCTCATTGTCATCGTACCATCAGTATCCTCATTGTCATTGTCATCAGTATCCTCATTGTCATCGTGTCATCAGTATCCTCATTGTCATCGTATTATCAGTTTCCTCATTGTCATCAGTATCCTCATTGTCATCGTATTTTTCAGTTTCCTCATTGTCATCGTATCATCAGTTTCCTCATTGTCATCAGTATCCTCATTGTCATCGTATCATCAGTTTCCTCATTGTCATTGTCATCAGTATCCTCATTGTCATTGTATCATCAGTATCCTCATTGTCATCAGTATCCTCATTGTCATTGTATCATCAGTATCCTCATTGTCATCAGTATCCTCATTGTCATCGTATCATCAGTGTCCTCATTGTCATCGTATCATCAGTTTCCTCATTGTCATCAGTATCCTCATTGTCATTGTATCATCAGTATCCTCATTGTCATCGTATCATCAGTATCCTCATTGTCATCGTATCATCAGTATCCTCATTGTCATCGTATCATCAGTATCCTCATTGTCATCAGTTTCCTCATTGTCATCGTATCCTCATTGTCATCGTATCATCAGTATCCTCATTGTCATCGTATCATCAGTATCCTGATTGTCATCAGTATCATCAATATCCTCATTGTCATCAGTTTCCTCATTGTCATCGTATCCTCATTGTCATTGTATCATCAGTATCCTCATTGTCATCGTATCATCAGTATCCTCATTGTCATCGTATTATCAGTATCCTCATTGTCATCGTATCATCAGTATCCTCATTGTCATCAGTATCCTCATTGTCATTGTATCATCAGTATCCTCATTGTCATCAGTATCCTCATTGTCATTGTATCATCAGTATCCTCATTGTCATCGTATCATCAGTAACCTTATTGTCATCGTATCATCAGTATCCTCATTGTCATCAGCTTCCTCATCGTATCATCAGTATCCTCATTGTCATCAGTTTCCTCATTGTCATCGTATCATCAGTTTCCTCATTGTCATCGTATCATCAGTATCCTCATTGTCATCAGTATCCTCATTGTCATCGTATCATCAGTATCCTCATTGTCATCAGTATCCTCATTGTCACCGTATCATCAGTATCCTCATTGTCATCAGTATCCTCAGTATCCTCATTGTCATCGTATCATCAGTATCCTCATTGTCATCGTATCATCAGTATCCTCATTGTCATCGTATCATCAGTATCCTCATTGTCATCAGTATCCTCATTGTCATCGTATCATCAGTATCCTCATTGTCATCGTATCACCAGTATCCTCATTGTCATCGTATCATCAGTATCCTCATTGTCATCAGTATCCTTATTGTCATCGTATCATCAGTATCCTCATTGTCATCGTATCATCAGTTTCCTCATTGTCATCAGTATCCTCATTGTCATCGTATCATCATTATCCTCATTGTCATCGTATCATCAGTTTCCTCATTGTCATCAGTATCCTCATTGTCATCGTATCATCATTATCCTCATTGTCATCGTATCATCAGTTTCCTCATTGTCATCAGTATCCTCATTGTCATTATATCATCAGTATCCTCATTGTCATCGTATAATCAGTTTCCTCATTGTCATCAGTATCCTCATTGTCATCGTATCATCATTAACGCCAGTATCATCAAAAACATCAGTATCGTTAGTAACGCCAGTAACATCACTATCGTCGGTAACGTCGGTAACGCCAGTATAATCAGTATCGTCAGTATCGCCAGTAACGCCAGTATCGCCAGTAATGTCAGTATCGTCAGTATCGTCAGTATAGTCAGTATAATCAGTATCGCCAGTATAATCAGTATCGCCAGTATCGCCAGTATCGTCAGTATAATCAGTATCGTCAGTATCGCCAGTATAATCAGTATCGTCAGTATCGCCAGTATCGCCAGTATAATCAGTATCGTCAGTATCGTCAGTATCGTCAGTATAATCAGTATCGTCAGTATAATCAGTAACGCCAGTATCGCCAGTAACGCCAGTATCGCCAGTATCGCCAGTATAATCAGTATCGTCAGTATCGTCAGTATAATCAGTATCGTCAGTATAATCAGTATAATCAGTATCGCCAGTATAATCAGTATCGTCAGTATCGTCAGTAATGTCAGTATCGCCAGTATAATCAGTATCGTCAGTATCGCCAGTATAGTCAGTATAATCAGTATCGTCAGTATAATCAGTATCGTCAGTATCGTCAGTATAATCAGTATCGCCAGTATCGCCAGTATAATCAGTATCGCCAGTATCGCCAGTATAATCAGTAACGCCAGTATCGCCAGTATCGTCAGTATCGTCAGTATAATCAGTATCGCCAGTATAATCAGTATCGTCAGTATCGTCAGTATAGTCAGTATAATCAGTATCGCCAGTATAATCAGTATCGTCAGTAACGCCAGTATCGTCAGTATCGTCAGTATCGTCAGTATAATCAGTATCGTCAGTATAGTCAGTATCGTCAGTATCGTCAGTATCGCCAGTAACGCCAGTATAATCAGTATCGGCAGTATCGGCAGTATAATCAGTATCGTCAGTATAATCAGTATCGTCAGTATAATCAGTAACGCCAGTATAATCAGTATCGTCAGTATAATCAGTATCGTCAGTATCGCCAGTATCGTCAGTATCGTCAGTATCATCAGTATCGCCAGTATAATCAGTATCGTCAGTATAATCAGTATCGTCAGTAACGCCAGTATAATCAGTATCGTCAGTAACGCCAGTATAATCAGTATCGTCAGTATAATCAGTATCGTCAGTATAATCAGTATCGCCAGTAACGCCAGTATAATCAGTATCGCCAGTATAATCAGTATCGTCAGTATCGCCAGTAAGGTCAGTATAATCAGTATCGTCAGTAAGGTCAGTATCGCCAGTATAGTCAGTATCGTCAGTATCGCCAGTAAGGTCAGTATAATCAGTATAGTCAGTATCGTCAGTATCGCCAGTATCGTCAGTATAATCAGTATCGTCAGTATCGCCAGTATAATCAGTATCGCCAGTATAATCAGTATCGCCAGTATAATCAGTATCGTCAGTATCGTCAGTATAATCAGTATCGTCAGTATCGTCAGTATAATCAGTATCGCCAGTATCGTCAGTATAATCAGTATCGTCAGTATCGTCAGTATAATCAGTATCGTCAGTATCGTCAGTATAATCAGTATCGCCAGTATAATCAGTAACGCCAGTATCATCAGTAAGGTCAGTATCGTCAGTATAATCAGTATCGTCAGTAACGCCAGTATCATCAGTATAATCAGTATCGTCAGTATAATCAGTATAATCAGTATAATCAGTATAATCAGTATAATCAGTATCGTCAGTATCGTCAGTATAATCAGTATCATCAGTAACGCCAGTATAATCAGTATCGTCAGTATAATCAGTATCGTCAGTAACGCCAGTATAATCAGTATCGTCAGTATAATCAGTATCGTCAGTATAATCAGTATCGTCAGTATCGCCAGTATAATCAGTATCGTCAGTATAATCAGTATCGTCAGTATCGTCAGTATAATCAGTATCGTCAGTATAGTCAGTATCGTCAGTATAATCAGTATCGTCAGTATAATCAGTATCGTCAGTATAATCAGTATCGTCAGTATAATCAGTATCGTCAGTATAATCAGTATCGTCAGTATAATCAGTATCGTCAGTATCGTCAGTATAATCAGTATCGTCAGTATAATCAGTATCGTCAGTATAGTCAGTATCGTCAGTATAATCAGTATCGTCAGTATAATCAGTATCGTCAGTATCGTCAGTATAATCAGTATCGTCAGTATAATCAGTATCGTCAGTATAATCAGTATCGTCAGTATCGTCAGTATAATCAGTATCGTCAGTATCGTCAGTATAATCAGTATCGTCAGTATCGTCAGTATAATCAGTATCGTCAGTATCGTCAGTATAATCAGTATCGTCAGTATCGTCAGTATAATCAGTATCGTCAGTATAATCAGTAACGCCAGTATCATCAGTAAGGTCAGTATCGTCAGTATAATCAGTATCGTCAGTAACGCCAGTATCATCAGTAACGCCAGTATCATCAGTATAATCAGTATCGTCAGTATAATCAGTATAATCAGTATAATCAGTATAATCAGTATCGTCAGTATAATCAGTATCATCAGTAACGTCAGTATAATCAGTATCGCCAGTATAATCAGTATAATCAGTAACGTCAGTATAATCAGTATCGTCAGTATAATCAGTATCGTCAGTATAATCAGTATCAGTATCGTCAGTATCGTCAGTATCGTCAGTATAATCAGTATCGTCAGTATAATCAGTATCGTCAGTATAATCAGTATCGTCAGTATAATCAGTAACGTCAGTATAATCAGTAACGTCAGTATCGTCAGTATCATCTAACTCCAGTCTGTTAGAGCTGCCCTGCTGCAGGGGTAGATGTTGTAATTTGCAAATAAATTCATTAAAAATCCCACAATGTGATTTTCTTAATTTTTTTTCTCTATTTGTTTGTCATAGTTGAAGTGTACCTATGATGAAAATTACAGGCCTCATCTTTTTAAGTGGGAGAACTTGCACAATTGGTGGCTGACTAAATACGTTTTTGCTCCACTGTATATGTGTCTGTACCTGTGTGTGTGTGTGTGTGTGTCTTCTCTGTCCCTGTTGTTCCATAAGGTGTATTTTTACCCATGTTTTAAGTCTGATTTTACTGCTGCATCAGTTACCTGATCTGGAATAGAGTTCCATGTAGTCATGGCTCTATGTAGTACTGTGGAATAGAGTTCCATGTAGTCATGGCTCTATGTAGTACTGTGGATAGAGTTCCATGTAGTCATGGCTCTATGTAGTACTGTGGAATAGAGTTCCATGTAGTCATGGCTCTATGTAGTACTGTGGAATAGAGTTCCATGTAGTCATGGCTCTATGTACTACTGTGGAATAGAGTTCCATGTAGTCATGTCTCTATGTAGTACTGTGGAATAGAGTTCCATGTAGTCATGGCTCTATGTAGTACTGTGGAATAGAGTTCCATGTAGTCATGTCTCTATGTAGTACTGTGGAATAGAGTTCCATGTAGTCATGGCTCTATGTAGTACTGTGGAATAGAGTTCCATGTAGTCATGTCTCTATGTAGTACTGTGGAATAGAGTTCCATGAAGTCATGTCTCTATGTAGTACTGTGGAATAGAGTTCCATGTAGTGATGGCTCTATGTAGTACTGTGGAATAGAGTTCCATGTAGTCATGTCTCTATGTAGTGCTGTGGAATAGAGTTCCATGTAGTGATGGCTCTATGTAGTACTGTGGAATAGAGTTCCATGTAGTCATGTCTCTATGTAGTACTGTGGAATAGAGTTCCATGTAGTCGTACTGTGCGCCTCCCATAGTCTGTTCTGGACTTGGGGACTGTGAAGAGACCTCTGGTGTCATGTCTTGTGGGGTATGTTGGGTGTCTGAGCTGTGTGCCAGTAGTTTAAACAGACAGCTTGGTGCATTCAATACCCCTCACAAATACAAGTTGTGATGAAGTCAATCTCTCCTCCACTTTGAGCCAGGAGAAATTGACATGCATATTATTAATGTTAGCTATCCGTGTACATTAGAGGCCCAGCTGTGCTGCTCTGTTCTGAGACAATTGTAATTTTCCTAAGTCCCTCTTTCTGGCACCTGACCACATGACTGAACAGTCGTCCCAGTGCAACAAAACTAGGGCCTTGTTGATAGTGTTGTTTAAGAAGGCAGAGTAGCGCCTTATTATAGACAGACTTCTTCCCTTCCTAGCTACTACTGCATCAATATGTTTTGACCATGACACAAATGACTTTGACAGACAGTTTGTTGGTGACATATAACTCAGTTTAAAGTTGTTTCGGCCTATCGTTTGATTGGTGTTCGGAAACACGATCTACTGTCTCATGGATATGTTTCATGTATGTTTCATGACAAATCTTTAGGTGGCAGGTAGAATGTCCACAACCTTTTCTGTTGACTGTTGCGTTCTGTTGATCTATAAAGTGGCCTTTACTGTATCAACCTGTTGTGTGTGTCTGTCATTCAACGGTTGTCTACGATCAAAACAGTTTAAAAATATACTGTACATGAGATGTTGCTATATTCCGTGGTTTCACTCAACTCTTTGTTCTTTTTTATTGTTGATCAGACTACCGGCATTAGATATTCATGTTGCTCAGACTACCGGCATTAGATATTAATGTTGATCAGACTACCGGCATTAGATATTAATGTTGATCAGACTACCGGCATTAGATATTAATGTTGATCAGACTACCGGCATTAGATATTAATGTTGATCAGACTACCGGCATTAGATATTAATGTTGATCAGACTACCGGCATTAGATATTAATGTTGATCAGACTACCGGCATTAGATATTAATGTTGATCAGACTACCGGCATTAGATATTAATGTTGATCAGACTACCGGCATTAGATATTAATGTTGATCAGACTACCGGCATTAGATATTAATGTTGATCAGACTACCGGCATTAGATATTAATGTTGATCAGACTACCGGCATTAGATATTAATGTTGAACAGACTACCGGCATTAGATATTAATGTTGAACAGACTACCGGCATTAGATATTAATGTTGATCAGACTACCGGCATTAGTTTTGGATGATCAAAGTATATACTTTAGATTTGTTTTTGTTTTTTGAACCTTTATTTAACGTATTATTATTATTGGATGTCCTGTGTGTATAGATCTCTACATGAACAACGGTAAAGATCTTTCCTGTTCTAGTTGTTGTTAAGCACAACATCAGAACGGGTCGGATAGACGGTGAGTGGGAGCAGCCTTGTGAAGGCATGACTCACATCAGACTGACGTTACACGGGAATTACCATGCCCACCCCTTCTAGTGTACTTTCCAATAATATTACATTATATTCATGTTGTTCAGAGTTTACTTTATTTGTTTTTAGTTCACAAGAAATAACCAGGCCTTTCTGGAGGCCATTGAGATTTTTTAAAATCAATATTAACATTTAATATGAGTCGGAAACATTCACGAAAAACAAATGTCAAGTCGGGTTGAGTTCAATTATTTACATTCCTTATTGTTAGACATAAACCACAACACTTTCCATAGTTACACGGCACAATGTGTACAAAAATATACATATAATCAAACTTTGATATTAAATGACAAAATGTACAATTCATTAAATCGTCCTTGTATTGACAATGTACAAAAATAACGTGTGAAACGAGGCACAACAGGGGGAAATACAATCAATGAACATGTTAAAATGGACACATTTTGTCTAGTAAATAATTTAAAACACCTTTCTTTCTAAATGATTGCAAATATAACGTTCTTTCCATGCAGCGTTGTGTAATTGTAGCCTATTGGCGCGTCAGTGTAAATGTGCTTGATATTAATCCTCAACGTGTTTCTTCCCTGAAGAGAATATAGGCAGCCACGTGTTAAAAGTATTGTCTATTAACTTGACTGACTTCAGTAGGCTATGCAAACAAAGTGCGTTTCTCTCAGCCACCAAACTAAGAGGATACATCGTGGGAACGTTTGGCGCGCACCGGAATGATGCGCAATTACGCATGAAAGAGAATTATGCGGTTGCATGTAAAGTTCGTTCCATATTATGTTTTTAACTTGCAGCTTCCAAAAAATTAAACCTCAATCTCTATTGTCTTTAGTTCGTCAAGGTTTCTAAATATTTATTCCATAAACCTATTGGCTATAGTGTGTTCTATACCGCCCGCGAGGGGCATCCCGCCAGCTGTCCCGTGCTGGAGGAGCAGACTCCGCCAGATGTGCTTATAGAACCGGTACCGGAGCGATCAGAGTTCGTGTTGTTTGATGGCGCAGTAGATGATTTTCTCTCTTTCTGTCTGAGATGAATCTTGGTGTGTCTTTTGCGCTCGTCGCTCCTCGCGAACTTACGGCCACAGAAATCACAGGCGAAGGGCTTCTCTCCGGTGTGCGTGCGGATGTGCGTGGTGAGGTGGTCGCTGCGGCTAAAGTTCCTCATGCAGATCCGGCACTGGAACGGTTTGTGTCCCGTGTGTATCCGGATGTGTCTGGTCAGCTCGTCAGACCGAGAGAACCGCCGGTCGCAGCCTTCCGCTGGGCAGGGGTACGGCCGCTCATGGACCGGGGTCTTGCTCGGCCTGTTGGGATATTTTCTGGGCCGCAGGATGGGTCTCAGGGGGAGGTTCTGGGGGCTGTACGCGGTGGGGAGTCTGGGTCCATCCGAGACCGGCCCACCTAATGTAAAGTTCCTAATAGTGTTCAGGGGAGTCAGAGGTGGGGGTACTCTAAAGGAGTCCAGTGGGCAGGGGAAGGGCTTGCGGTCAGGCATGGCCTGCATGTCCCTCTGACAGGTCGGCTGGAAGAACCCAGCATAGTCTGGGATGATGGGGAAGAGACCCGAGTCTGTGTTGGGCTTAGGGGAGGAGTAGGACGGCGGCGGGTAAGAGATACCGGGCCCGGTGGAGAGGAAGGCCGACGGGTCCTGGTAGACCTCCCCACAGCCGTAGGGAGGCGGGGAAGAGTAGAGGTGGTGCTCCATGTCGGCCTGGTTCTGGGCCATGGTGCAGCTGAGCGTGGAGGAGAAATGGCCGGGAGAGCCGGAGGACGCCGGGGAGGAGGAGGCGGAAGATGGCTGGGTCATGCCCAGGATCCCCGCACTCACAATGTTGATGACGCCCTCGGGGTTCCAGTTACCGGGATACTGAGAGTCGATGGAGAACTTTCCCATGTAGGTGAAGGTCTGGTTCCGATGGCTAGGGGGCTGGGAGAAGCTAGAGTAAGACAGGTCGAGAGAGCGTTTCTCTAAGCTCATATCGCCACTCATCAAGCCATCTGGAAGATAAGAAGAGACATCTTAGCAGATAATCACGAAACAAACAAATCAGAGAGCTTTAAAAAAACATGCTGCAGGTCCGTTCTCGTGCGCACAGTGTTTGGTGCGTGCTGCGCGCTCGCATCCTTTACCCACCGGTCATTCATTCAACTTTTCAAAGGGGTGCCGTTTTACTTTCATGCAAACTTTTTTGGGGGAAAAGTGCGTAACTCTAGCCATGTCTCTAAAACATAACATGTTTTTATTACCATTGATACAAATATCCAGACATACATTTGTCCCACAACCATTAATTCAAAAATATTTCCAAAATCTCTTGGCTAAGATGAAAAAAATGCAATATCAAACATTATGCATAATATTATAACCTATACGTAGTAGCAGCCGGTGTGTTTCCTCTCCAATAACCAACACAGCACATGTTGCATTCTCTAAAGGTCCCCATGATATCAAAACAACGCTTACCTGGAGCTCCGCTAAGATGGTCGTGGTAGTGGCCTCCTAAATCAGCGTTAGGAAAGATAGCCACCCCGGGCGGCAGACTGTCATGATCCACAGAGTAGATGGAATCAGAGACAGGGTGGACATACCCACCCAGAGAAACCGGGACTTTCTCTAAAGTTTTAGCCGTCATCATTTAACTAACGGCTTCTCGCTGTTTCCAGGGTTAAAACGGTATTTTAAACCGGCTGGTTGAGTATGTGTGGCCTTACAGTTCTATCCTACACTGAAACATCTGATAACCTGTCCGGAGAAGTTAACACAATCTGGAGCGTGTGTTGATACCACCTCTATAGTCGACTCTACTCTCTCCAGATCATCAGGCTGTTTAGTGAATGACGGATCCTAGCAGCACGAGCAGCAGTAGTATGTATTTATCAGTGGGGCAGTGAATGCGCCACTACGTCACTGCCCATACAAGGACCGTTTGGTTCGAGAGAGGAGGCGCTGGGGGATCCTATTGGCCCCGGGCTGTCAATGGAGAACCCACAAGTGAAAGTTCGCCAATATAAAGCGATAAAATATGTTTGTTTTTCTCCATGCAGTTTCCATTAGCACGAAAATGATAACACAATACAAGTGTAAAGAAATGAACGAATGCAAGATGGCATGTTATCAGTTTAGACGGACATCAATGTTACAAGCGTATCTGATGTATACGATTTGAAATGTTTCCTCTACACATCGCCTTCAAATAGGAATTCCGGTTCTTCTCTAGAAGCCATACATGGTTTTATCCGGTAAATCTAAGAACACCCCTGCCTACATATAAGGGTTCTATTCCGGAATATGAGCGTCGGAAACTATCGAGTTTTGCCGAGCAAGAGCAGCGACAGAACTACCATCGCAAACCACAATCAAATGAGAGCCACAATCACGGAATGTTCACCTTTGCTGCATTAGACTCGGAAACTTTGTCAGGGTCGTTTGAATAGGCTTTGCTGTAGGAAAGACTGGGCTACAGGCCCATTTAGTTACGAGCTATTTATATCACTACAAGGGAAATCGTTTGTCTTGAAGTTTAATGACTTTCACATCCTGAAATGAAACGGGTAAAGGCACATGGTCTAATGATAACGGAACATATGGATACAGTAGTAGGCCCAGACTCGCTATACATTAGGCCTATAATCTATTATAGTCAAATATATGTTTTATATTGTTAACATAGGCTACTAATAATATGATTCTTGTATTTGTTGTTATTATTATTATTATTTTGTTGTTGATTCTCAATACTGTTGCCCTCCAGTGGTGTTGAGAGGAACTGAGAGGTCGACTCGTCTGTCCGGCAGGCCGACTAGGCTACTTACTGTCTGGCGTTTCAGTGATACACATCTATAAACCTCCTCAACCCCACGCGCATTTTAGAAAACCGGACATGGTTCACAATAACATTTCCGTTCAGAGGCGATAAGGCGATGCGTGAAATAATGTACTTGGCACAGCTTGGTAGACTCGGTATACTGGTAAAGTCCCCCCGTGGGTTGAGAAACTTGAAAGTTAAAAACTAGATGGGTGGGTGGGTGAGCGGTTCGGGGCCCTGGTTGGAAGGCAATTTGCAGCTTGTGGCTGTGTCAATTAACGCGTGGGAGAAAATTATCTAAATTTAAACATTTGATGGCTATAAAAAGTTATTACATTTTATTGATACTTATACACTAGACTATACGTATTATTATTATTGTGACTAGTTAGGCTTATTATTATGTTGATATGACTATAATAACGATTCAATAACAATATTAATAATAATAATAATAATAATAATAATAATAATAACAACAGCATATAGACAAGAATGAATCCTTCGTTATTCAGCTCCCTGACTCTGTGACTGGAAAAAGGCTCTGGTTGATTTGCGAGGTTTCCGGTTGGAAAGGAAACCGCACGGAGCATCATGATCACACACACTCCTCACATTAATCCGCCGGGAGTCAATAAAGGCCTGTCAATGACAACTCTATTCATTTAACACCATGCTGCTGCGGGCGCCTTTCATCGGCCCGTCAGTTAAACGTATCATTAGCAATATGGGAACTGACTGTGAATAAAACCCTTTCTATTAGACCGCTGCTCAATTAGACGATTGTAGCCTATACATGGCAATAGATCATTTACCTGTTGTCAAGGTTGTATTGGAGAAAACGAGAGATAATGGCAGACTGCTTAATAAGCTAATTATCCGACCTATATATTTACAGTTCCTCTTTGTAGCATGTTAAGAGGTCGAAACCACAGGAGAGGCGGTGGACTCTGCGGAGTTGTGTGATAGGAACAGGATGGTGAGTGAAACACATATGTTTATCAATCAAGACTTTTTAAATTATGTTTTTTTTTTTTTTATCTTCCAGCATTAAAACAGCGGATTCTGTATTTGTTAAGATAGTCCAAGTTTGTTACATAAATGTTGAAAAATTATTAGCATCCATTTGCTCTTGGATACCAACGGTTCCGTATCAGGCTCAATAGGTCATCAGGATCTGGCCCGTACGTTGTATTACCTGTCCTGGAAGCAGCCTAAAGATGTTGTATTACCTGTCCTGGAAGCAGTCTAACATGTTGTATTACCTGTCCTAGAAGCAGACTAACATGTTGTATTACCTGTCCTAGAAGCAGCCTAAACATGTTGTATTACCTGTCCTGGAAGCAGCCTAAAGATGTTGTATTACCTGTCCTGGAAGCAGTCTAACATGTTGTATTACCTGTCCTAGAAGCAGCCTAACATGTTGTATTACCTGTCCTAGAAGCAGCCTAAACATGTTGTATTACCTGTCCTGGAAGCAGCCTCACATGTTGTATTACCTGTCCTAGAAGCAGCCTAAACATGTTGTATTACCTGTCCTAGAAGCAGCCTAACATGTTGTATTACCTGTCCTGGAAGCAGCCTAACATGTTGTATTACCTGTCCTAGAAGCAGCCTAAACATGTTGTATTACCTGTCCTAGAAGCAGCCTAAACATGTTGTATTACCTGTCCTAGAAGCAGCCTAAACATGTTGTATTACCTGTCCTAGAAGCAGCCTAAACATGTTGTATTACCTGTCCTAGAAGCAGCCTAAACATGTTGTATTACCTGTCTTAGAAGCAGCCTAAACATGTTGTATTACCTGTCCTAGAAGCAGCCTAAACATGTTGTATTACCTGTCCTAGAAGCAGCCTAAACATGTTGTATTACCTGTCCTAGAAGCAGCCTAACATGTTGTATTACCTGTCCTGGAAGCAGCCTAACATGTTGTATTACCTGTCCTAGAAGCAGCCTAAACATGTTGTATTACCTGTCCTGGAAGCAGCCTCACATGTTGTATTACCTGTCCTAGAAGCAGCCTAAACATGTTGTATTACCTGTCCTAGAAGCAGCCTAAACATGTTGTATTACCTGTCCTAGAAGCAGCCTAAACATGTTGTATTACCTGTCCTGGAAGCAGCCTCACATGTTGTATTACCTGTCCTAGAAGCAGCCTAAACATGTTGTATTACCTGTCCTAGAAGCAGCCTAAACATGTTGTATTACCTGTCCTAGAAGCAGCCTCACATGTTGTATTACCTGTCCTAGAAGCAGCCTCACATGTTGTATTACCTGTCCTAGAAGCAGCCTCACATGTTGTATTACCTGTCCTAGAAGCAGCCTCACATGTTGTATTACCTGTCCTAGAAGCAGCCTAACATGTTGTATTACCTGTCCTAGAAGCAGCCTAAACATGTTGTATTACCTGTCCTAGAAGCAGCCTCACATGTTGTATTACCTGTCCTAGAAGCAGCCTCACATGTTGTATTACCTGTCCTAGAAGCAGCCTAAACATGTTGTACTGATTCACTGGTTTTATTGTCTACATTGATTCACTGGGTTTAATCCTATAAACAACTCAGTCCACAATATCAAACATGAATTCTGCCAGAATGTGACCATCGAGCAGAGATTATTGTCCCCTCTAAAGACACTAGGCCTGCCAGAACCATTCATATTGTCCCCTCTAAAGACACTAAGCCTGCCAGAACCATTCATAGTGTCCCCTCTAAAGACACTAAGCCTGCCAGAACCATTCATATTGTCCCCTCTAAAGACACTAAGCCTGCCAGAACCATTCATAGTGTCCCCTCTAAAGACACTAAGCCTGCCAGAACCATTCATAGTGTCCCCTCTAAAGACACTAAGCCTGCCAGAACCATTCATAGTGTCCCCTCTAAAGACACTAAGCCTGCCAGAACCATTCATAGTGTCCCCTCTAAAGACACTAGGCCTGCCAGAACCATTCATAGTGTCCCCTCTAAAGACACTAAGCCTGCCAGAACCATTCATAGTGTCCCCTCTAAAGACACTAAGCCTGCCAGAACCATTCATAGTGTCCCCTCTAAAGACACTAAGCCTGCCAGAACCATTCATAGTGTCCCCTCTAAAGACACTAGGCCTGCCAGAACCATTCATAGTGTCCCCTCTAAAGACACTAGCCTGCCAGAACCATTCATAGTGTCCCCTCTAAAGACACTAGGCCTGCCAGAACCATTCATAGTGTCCCCTCTAAAGACACTAGGCCTGCCAGAACCATTCATAGTGTCCCCTCTAAAGACACTAAGCCTGCCAGAACCATTCATAGTGTCCCCTCTAAAGACACTAAGCCTGCCAGAACCATTCATAGTGTCCCCTCTAAAGACACTAAGCCTGCCAGAACCATTCATAGTGTCCCCTCTAAAGACACTAACCCTGCCAGAACCATTCATAGTGTCCCCTCTAAAGACACTAAGCCTGCCAGAACCATTCATAGTGTCCCCTCTAAAGACACTAAGCATATTGTACCAGGAGGCTGTAGGAGCAGATCCAGTTGATATTGTGTGTGTGTGTGTGTGTGTGTGTGTGTGTGTGTGTGTGTGTGTGTGTGTGTGTGTGTGTGTGTGTGTGTGTGTGTGTGTGTGTGTGTGTGTGTGTGTGTGTGTGTGTGTGTGTGTGTGTGTGTCATATGTGTGTTGGAATGCCCCCCTTCACCCACCATATGAGTTTCTGTTTAAGCCAGTCTTTCCAAACGGTAAGGCAGTAACACACTGTGTCTTCTAATACAGTACTGTAGCAGCCTTTGGTCCAGCCCCACAACAGAGTCTTGTTCATGTCAATGCTTCCACAACTACCTCACCTCTGAATGTTACCTTTGTGTCTGATCGACTTCAGAAACTACAACTTGAGAAACTAAAAAAAACCTTCATCCACACATTCTAGTGACATGAAAGCCATTGAGCTGTCTGAGGAAGAAAGTCCTTTTGTTTTGGGCCCACCGACTAAGACCAGACACCGGTACCGCCTACACACTGCGATTTCATTGGACCTTCTAACTACATGTGAGAAGACTTAGACCACCAAAACCAAACCACAGCCTCCCCCGTTGTCTCCCACCTCTGTCTCCTCCAAAGACAACAACACGCCCAGGTATCGTTCCACAGAGAACTGTCACAGTCATACTATCCTCCACCCTGCAACAAGCTGTTCTGTGGAGCATAGAGAGACCCTCACTCTCTCTGTCTGTCTATCGAACATGGCTTCACTAACCTTCTCAATGGGGCGGCAGGGTAGCCTAGTGGTTAGAGCGTTGGACTAGTAACCGAAAGGTTGCAAGTTCGAATCCCTGAGCTGACAAGGTACAAATCTGTCGTTCTGCCCCTGAACAGGCAGTTAACCCACTGTTCCCCTGAACAAGGCAGTTAACCCACTGTTCCTAGGCCGTCATTGAAAATAAGAATTTGTTGTTAACTGACTTGCCTAGTTAAATAAAGGTTAAAAAAATGGAACTGTGTAGTATTGTCTAATCTAGCCTATACCACCAGTCCAGCATTGTCACGCAGAAAGACCATCCATTAATGATCATGTTTCCTAAGCGTCCATAACAACTCCTCAGTGGTTATCGACTGGAGTGTGTCTCTGTGAATCACTCCGGCATTCGATAGTTGTGACCAGTGACAGTCAGACCAGACATTTACATTGTCCTGTCTGAGTCACCTGCCATGAGGCCCTGTCAGGAGCCACGGCATTTCTCCGACCTAATAGCTCTGGGCTGAATAAATACTGGTGACAGAGTGATGCCCGGCTGTGCTGATTACCCTGTTA
The DNA here is from genome assembly GCF_021184085.1 of Oncorhynchus gorbuscha. Classification (NCBI taxonomy): domain Eukaryota; kingdom Metazoa; phylum Chordata; class Actinopteri; order Salmoniformes; family Salmonidae; genus Oncorhynchus; species Oncorhynchus gorbuscha. The sequence continues at coordinate 21,930 of NW_025746387.1, forward strand.
GTACTGTGTTAGAGGGTGACTACCAAATAGAACCCTATTCCTTATGCAGTGCACTACTTCTGACCAGGGCCCATAGGGAATAGGCTACCGTTTGGGGACGCACCCGTTGTCTCAGGTGTTTAAACACGGCCTCGGAGCCTGAACGTCCATAATGACACGAGGTAATGAAGCTGCCCTGTTTTACAAGCCATGTTAACTAGCCCCCCGTGTCTGACACGCCACTTCTAGATAACCTGACCGCTCACTGCTTGACACAGGGACATTCCTCGTTCAAATGATCGTTCTTCTCTTGTGGTCAAGTCAAATAGAGTGAGGTTCTATAATCAAGGCTGGTCAAATAGAGTGAGGTTCTTTAATCAAGGCTGGTCTGATAGAGTGAGGTTCTTTAATCAAGGCTGGTCAAATAGAGTGAGGTTCTTTAATCAAGGCTGGTCTAATAGAGTGAGGTTCTTTAATCAAGGCTGGTCAAATAGAGTGAGGTTCTTTAATCAAGGCTGGTCAAATAGAGTGAGGTTCTTTAATCAAGGCTGGTCAAATAGAGTGAGGTTCTTTAATCAAGGCTGGTCTAATAGAGTGAAGTTCTTTAATCAAGGCTGGTCAAATAGAGTGAGGTTCTTTAATCAAGGCTGGTCAAATAGAGTGAGGTTCTTTAATCAAGGCCGGTCAAATAGAGTGAGGTTCTTTAATCAAGGCTGGTCTGATAGAGTGAGGTTCTTCAATCAAGGCTGGTCTGATAGAGTGAGGTTCTTCAACCAAGTCTGGTCTGATAGAGTGAGGTTCTTTAATCAAGGCTGGTCAAATAGAGTGAGGTTCTTTAATCAAGGCTGGTCAAATAGAGTGAGGTTCTTTAATCAAGGCTGGTCAAATAGAGTGAGGTTCTTTAATCAAGCCTGGTCAAATAGAGTGAGGTTCTTTAATCAAGGCTGGTCTGATAGAGTGAGGTTCTTTAATCAAGGCTGGTCAAATAGAGTGAGGTTCTTTAATCAAGGCTGGTCTAATAGAGTGAGGTTCTTTAATCAAGGCTGGTCTAATAGAGTGAGGTTCTTTAATCAAGGCTGGTCTGATAGAGTGAGGTTCTTTAATCAAGGCTGGTCAAATAGAGTGAGGTTCTTTAATCAAGTCTGGTCTAATAGAGTGAGGTTCTTTAATCAAGGCTGGTCTAATAGATTGAGGTTCTTTAATCAAGGCTGGTCTAATAGAATGAGATTCTTTAATCAAGGCTGGTCTAATAGAGTGAGGTTCTTTAATCAAGGCTGGTCAAATAGAGTGAGGTTCTTTAATCAAGGCTGGTCAAATAGAGTGAGGTTCTATAATCAAGGCTGGTCAAATAGAGTGAGGTTCTTTAATCAAGGCTGGTCAAATAGAGTGAGGTTCTTTAATCAAGGCTGGTCAAATAGAGTGAGGTTCTTTAATCAAGGCTGGTCAAATAGAGTGAGGTTCTTTAATCAAGGCTGGTCAAATAGAGTGAGGTTCTTTAATCAAGGCTGGTCAAATAGAGTGAGGTTCTTTAATCAAGGCTGGTCTAATAGAGTGAGGTTCTTTAATCAAGGCTGGTCTGATAGAGTGAGGTTCTTTAATCAAGGCTGGTCAAATAGAGTGAGGTTCTTTAATCAAGTCTGGTCTAATAGAGTGAGGTTCTTTAATCAAGGCTGGTCTGATAGATTGAGGTTCTTTAATCAAGGCTGGTCTAATAGAATGAGATTCTTTAATCAAGGCTGGTCTAATAGAGTGAGGTTCTTTAATCAAGGCTGGTCAAATAGAGTGAGGTTCTTTAATCAAGGCTGGTCAAATAGAGTGAGGTTCTATAATCAAGGCTGGTCAAATAGAGTGAGGTTCTTTAATCAAGGCTGGTCTAATAGAGTGAGGTTCTTTAATCAAGGCTGGTCTAATAGAGTGAGGTTCTTTAATCAAGGCTGGTCTAATAGAGTGAGGTTCTTTAATCAAGGCTGGTCTGAATACTGGTGTCTGTCTGAAGGAGAGGGGCTGTGGTGATGTGTCGTCATAGTGCAAGTTATCATGTGATCTGAAAATGGAAAACTTTCCCAAATATAGAACTATAACATAAACAATCTTGTAGAGATCCTTAATAACTTGGTAGAGAGGTCACTAGCGGTCATTAATTTCCTTATTGCTGTTTGTAAGTGCTTGGTGCTAAATGAACACTGTGATTTGTACTGTAGTGTATGTTCTTGGTAGCCTGTTGAAAGCGTCTCCGTCAGGAAACAAAAGGTCTGCATTCTGTCTCAGAACACAGGAAACCTATGTGTTGGTTAACGCCATTTGAATGTTTCACATTTTCAGGAATTCTCATCATCCTCCTCCTCAAATGAAATGAGGAAGCAGTTTGAAATGCTCTTGTTTTTCTGTGTCTTGCCCACACACGCAACAATGTTAGCCCACCGAACCCCAGTGGCCTGTCCTGGCAGCCAGGGCCTGGCCTGTTGAATGCCTGGTGGACGATGGGGCCGATGGGGGCCTCTGGACAGGGCCTTTGGGGCCGATGGGGGCCTCTGGACAGGGCCTTTGGGGCCGATGGGGGCCTCTGGACAGGGCCTTTGGGGCCGATGGGGGCCTCTGGACAGGGCCTTTAGGGCCGATGGGGGCCTCTGGACAGGGCCTTTAGGGCCGATGGCAGGTCCTGCTGGGGACTGATGGCCCTGAGCACACTGCCTCAACCCCCACGCCACCCGCCAGCTACTGAACACAGAACTCTATTTTTTGATGCGTGTGGCTATGAGGATGTATTTAATCAGCCATTTCCTGTGTTTGGGTTTTGAGGTCTTTGTTTTTGAGCTGCCAGTCCTAACCAACCTAACTGGATGTTTTGGTGTTATGAGGTAAATAGTAGTTTAAGTCTCAGTTTAACTGATTGATAACACGGTCATGTGTTTTGTTCCCTGTCCTGTTAATTCATTTATTCTATTACCGACCACATGGTATTTAAATGACAGGAGATGTTCTTCTCCTATTGGCTACTGTACAATTATCTCAACGAATCAGATATTTTTCAAAGCCTTTGGAATGCGACACTTTGTTATTGATCACCTCGGGAGAAAAGAGAGGGAAAGTGCAATGAGAAAGGAATGCTCAACACTGGCTCTTGGTCAGCTGGTCGCCCTCTTCTGGCCATAGGACCTCTCTAGGACAGGACAGCATAAAGCAACCTGTCACCCTCCACCCACTCCGCCCTCCACCCACAGTCTCAGATGAGCTTTGTCACACAGCAGTGAATGGAAGGAGAGCAACCTGTTATAATACTCAAGACAACATGTGGGAGATGCTGCATGGGCAGAAGTCTTTCTTGTGATGTGTGTAGGAGGCTGTTTCTCCGTGGTTGTTTTTGTGTGTTTTCTGTGTCTGTTGATGCGGACCATCAAAGCTCTGAAACCTACGGCCAGGGGAGGCATCCTGAGAAATACCCATCTCATTCACAGTATTATCTCTATTGTTCTATTGATGTCATTTTGAAAATAACCAAATCCGTCTGTTTTTAGAAACAGTATTTTTTGTAAATGTTGGTCAACACGATGTTTTGATCTTAGTGGACACATTGTGGTAGTCACAGTGGCAGTGTGTTACATTGACAGTAATGTTTGTTATGTTCCTAATACTTACACGAATCGAAGGTTTCTTCTATTACAGTTTAGCTGTAAAATATTATTCCACAAATCAATCAATCAATGATATTATTCTCTGTTGTATAGTTGTATAAATACAGTAGCTGCTATACCTTTACATTCAACAGAATTAAATGATATTATTCTATGTTGTATAGTTTTATAAATACAGTAGCTGCTATACCTTTACATTCAACAGAATTAAAGGATATTATTCTATGTTGTATAGTTGTATAAATACAGTAGCTGCTATACCTTTACATTCAACAGAATTAAATGATATTATTCTCTGTTGTTGCGTTGTATAGTTGTATAAATACAGTAGCTGCTATACCTTTACATTCAACAGAATTAAATGATATTATTCTCTGTTGTTGCGTTGTATAGTTGTATAAATACAGTAGCTGCTATACCTTTACATTCAACAGAATTAAATGATATTATTCTATGTTGTATAGTTTTATAAATACAGTAGCTGCTATACCTTTACATTCAACAGAATTAAATGATATTATTCTATGTTGTTGCGTTGTATAGTTTTATAAATACAGTAGCTGCTATACCTTTACATTCAACAGAATTAAATGATATTATTCTCTGTTGTATAGTTGTATAAATACAGTAGCTGCTATACCTTTACATTCAACAGAATTAAATGATATTATTCTCTGTTGTATAGTTTTATAAATACAGTAGCTGCTATACCTTTACATTCAACAGAATTAAATGATATTATTCTATGTTGTTGCGTTGTATAGTTTTATAAATACAGTAGCTGCTATACCTTTACATTCAACAGAATTAAATGATATTATTCTCTGTTGTATAGTTGTATAAATACAGTAGCTGCTATACCTTTACATTCAACAGAATTAAATGATATTATTCTATGTTGTTGCGTTGTATAGTTGTATAAATACAGTAGCTGCTATACCTTTACATTCAACAGAATTAAATGATATTATTCTATGTTGTATAGTTGTATAAATACAGTAGCTGCTATACCTTTACATTCAACAGAATTAAATGATATTATTCTATGTTGTATAGTTTTATAAATACAGTAGCTGCTATACCTTTACATTCAACAGAATTAAATGATATTATTCTATGTTGTATAGTTGTATAAATACAGTAGCTGCTATACCTTTACATTCAACAGAATTAAATGATATTATTCTATGTTGTATAGTTGTATAAATACAGTAGCTGCTATACCTTTACATTCAACAGAATTAAATGATATTATTCTATGTTGTATAGTTGTATAAATACAGTAGCTGCTATACCTTTACATTCAACAGAATTAAATGATATTATTCTCTGTTGTATAGTTTTATAAATACAGTAGCTGCTATACCTTTACATTCAACAGAATTAAATGATATTATTCTATGTTGTATAGTTGTATAAATACAGTAGCTGCTATACCTTTACATTCAACAGAATTAAATGATATTATTCTATGTTGTTGCGTTGTATAGTTGTATAAATACAGTAGCTGCTATACCTTTACATTCAACAGAATTAAATGATATTATTCTATGTTGTATAGTTGTATAAATACAGTAGCTGCTATACCTTTACATTCAACAGAATTAAATGATATTATTCTCTGTTGTATAGTTTTATAAATACAGTAGCTGCTATACCTTTACATTCAACAGAATTAAATGATATTATTCTATGTTGTTGCGTTGTATAGTTTTATAAATACAGTAGCTGCTATACCTTTACATTCAACAGAATTAAATGATATTATTCTCTGTTGTATAGTTGTATAAATACAGTAGCTGCTATACCTTTACATTCAACAGAATTAAAAACGGAATACAATATTAATTTTGTTTTATAAAGGTGTCGTTCTGTGTTGAATAACTTTGTCATTAGCGCGTTACTTTTCCACTAATTGAACAAACGTTGTTTATTCATTTATATAAATGAGCTCATGACTTTATCATCACTTAAAATGTGCAATAACAACTTCCAGCACAGAAACAAGACCTCCTTCAACACTAAAACAACTTCCAGCACAGAAACAAGACCTCCTTCAACACTAAAACAACTTCCAGCACAGAAACAAGACCTCCTTCAACACTAAAACAACTTCCAGCACAGAAACAAGACCTCCTTCAACACTAAAACAACTTCCAGCACAGAAACACAGAAACAAGACCTCCTTCAACACTTCAACACAGAAACAAGACCTCCTTCAACACTTCAACACAGAAACAAGACCTCCTTCAACACTAAAACAACTTCCAGCACAGAAACAAGACCTCCTTCAACACTTCAACACAGAAACAAGACCTCCTTCAACACTAAAACAACTTCCAACACAGAAACAAGATCTCCTTCAACACTTCAACACAGAAACAAGACCCCCTTCAACACTAAAACAACTTCCAACACAGAAACAAGACCTCCTTCAACACTCAAACAACTTCCAGCACAGAAACAAGACCTCCTTCAACACTCAAACAACTTCCAGCACAGAAACAAGACCTCCTTCAACACTCAAACAACTTCCAGCACAGAAACAAGATCTCCTTCAACACTTCAACACAGAAACAAGACCTCCTTCAACACTCAAACAACTTCCAGCACAGAAACAAGACCTCCTTCAACACTTCAACACAGAAACAAGACCTCCTTCAACACTCAAACAACTTCCAGCACAGAAACAAGACCTCCTTCAACACTCAAACAACTTCCAGCACAGAAACAAGACCTCCTTCAACACTTCAACACAGAAACAAGACCTCCTTCAACACTCAAACAACTTCCAACACAGAAACAAGACCTCCTTCAACACTAAAACAACTTCCAGCACAGAAACAAGACCTCCTTCAACACAGAAACACAGAAACAAGACCTCCTTCAACACTTCAACACAGAAACAAGACCTCCTTCAACACTTCAACACAGAAACAAGACCTCCTTCAACACTAAAACAACTTCCAGCACAGAAACAAGACCTCCTTCAACACTTCAACACAGAAACAAGACCTCCTTCAACACTTCAACACAGAAACAAGACCTCCTTCAACACTTCAACACAGAAACAAGACCTCCTTCAACACAGAAACACAGAAACAAGACCTCCTTCAACACAGAAACACAGAAACAAGACCTCCTTCAACACTAAAACAACTTCCAGCACAGAAACAAGACCTCCTTCAACACTCAAACAACTTCCAGCACAGAAACAAGACCTCCATCAACACTAAAACAACTTCCAGCACAGAAACAAGACCTCCTTCAACACTAAAACAACTTCCAACACAGAAACAAGACCTCCTTCAACACTAAAACAACTTCCAGCACAGAAACAAGACCTCCTTCAACATTCAAACAACTTCCAGCACAGAAACAAGACCTCCTTCAACACTAAAACAACTTCCAGCACAGAAACAAGACCTCCTTCAACACTAAAACAACTTCCAACACAGAAACAAGACCTCCTTCAACACTCCAACAACTTCCAGCACAGAAACAAGACCTCCTTCAACACTTCAACACAGAAACAAGACCTCCTTCAACACTAAAACAACTTCCAGCACAGAAACAAGACCTCCTTCAACACTTCAACACTAAAACAACTTCCAACACAGAAACAAGACCTCCTTCAACACTCAAACAACTTCCAGCACAGAAACAAGACCTCCTTCAACACTAAAACAACTTCCAGCACAGAAACAAGACCTCCTTCAACACAGAAACAAAACCTCCTTCAACACAGAAACAAGACCTCCTTCAACACTAAAACAACTTCCAGCACAGAAACAAGACCTCCTTCAACACTTCAACACAGAAACAAGACCTCCTTCAACACTAAAACAACTTCCAGCACAGAAACAAGACCTCCTTCAACACTCCAACAACTTCCAACTCAGAAACAAGACCTCCTTCAACACTTCAACACAGAAACAAGACCTCCTTCAACACTAAAACAACTTCCAGCACAGAAACAAGACCTCCTTCAACACTAAAACAACTTCCAGCACAGAAACAAGACCTCCTTCAACACTCCAACAACTTCCAACTCAGAAACAAGACCTCCTTCAACACTTCAACACAGAAACAAGACCTCCTTCAACACTAAAACAACTTCCAGCACAGAAACAAGACTTCCTTCAACACTCAAACAACTTCCAGCACAGAAACAAGACCTCCTTCAACACTCAAACAACTTCCAGCACAGAAACAAGACCTCCTTCAACACTTCAACACAGAAACAAGACCTCCTTCAACACTCAAACAACTTCCAACACAGAAACAAGACCTCCTTCAACACTAAAACAACTTCCAGCACAGAAACAAGACCTCCTTCAACACAGAAACACAGAAACACAGAAACAAGACCTTCTTCAACACTTCAACACAGAAACAAGACCTCCTTCAACACTTCAACACAGAAACAAGACCTCCTTCAACACTAAAACAACTTCCAGCACAGAAACAAGACCTCATTCAACACAGAAACACAGAAACAAGACCTCCTTCAACACTTCAACACAGAAACAAGACCTCCTTCAACACTTCAACACAGAAACAAGACCTCCTTCAACACTAAAACAACTTCCAGCACAGAAACAAGACCTCCTTCAACACTCCAACAACTTCCAGCACAGACACAAGACCTCCTTCAACACTTCAACACAGAAACAAGACCTCCTTCAACACTCCAACAACTTCCAGCACAGAAACAAGACCTCCTTCAACACTAAAACAACTTCCAGCACAGAAACAAGACCTCCTTCAACACTTCAACACAGAAACAAGACCTCCTTCAACACTAAAACAACTTCCAGCACAGAAACAAGACCTCCTTCAACACTAAAACAACTTCCAGCACAGAAACAAGACCTCCTTCAACACTTCAACACAGAAAACAAGACCTCCTTCAACACTAAAACAACTTCCAGCACAGAAACAAGACCTCCTTCAACACAGAAACACAGAAACAAGACCTCCTTCAACACTTCAACACAGAAACAAGACCTCCTTCAACACTTCAACACAGAAACAAGACCTCCTTCAACACTAAAACAACTTCCAGCACAGAAACAAGACCTCCTTCAACACTCCAACAACTTCCAGCACAGACACAAGACCTCCTTCAACACTTCAACACAGAAACAAGACCTCCTTCAACACTCCAACAACTTCCAGCACAGAAACAAGACCTCCTTCAACACTAAAACAACTTCCAGCACAGAAACAAGACCTCCTTCAACACTTCAACACAGAAACAAGACCTCCTTCAACACTAAAACAACTTCCAGCACAGAAACAAGACCTCCTTCAACACTAAAACAACTTCCAGCACAGAAACAAGACCTCCTTCAACACTTCAACACAGAAACAAGACCTCCTTCAACACTCCAACAACTTCCAACTCAGAAACAAGACCTCCTTCAACACTTCAACACAGAAACAAGACCTCCTTCAACACTAAAACAACTTCCAGCACAGAAACAAGACCTCCTTCAACACTTCAACACAGAAACAAGACCTCCTTCAACACTTCAACACAGAAACAAGACCTCCTTCAACACTCAAACAACTTCCAACACAGAAACAAGACCTCCTTCAACACTAAAACAACTTCCAGCACAGAAACAAGACCTCCTTCAACACTTCAACACAGAAACAAGACCTCCTTCAACACTTCAACACAGAAACAAGAACTCCTTCAACACTAAAACAACTTCCAGCACAGAAACAAGACCTCCTTCAACACTAAAACAACTTCCAGCACAGAAACAAGACCTCCTTCAACACTAAAACAACTTCCAGCACAGAAACAAGACCTCCTTCAACACTAAAACAACTTCCAACACAGAAACAAGACCTCCTTCAACACTTCAACACAGAAACAAGACCTCCTTCAACACAGAAACAAGAACTCCTTCAACACTAAAACAACTTCCAGCACAGAAACAAGACCTCCTTCAACACTAAAACAACTTCCAGCACAGAAACAAGACCTCCTTCAACACTAAAACAACTTCCAGCACAGAAACAAGACCTCCTTCAACACTAAAACAACTTCCAACACAGAAACAAGACCTCCTTCAACACTTCAACACAGAAACAAGACCTCCTTCAACACAGAAACAAGACCTCCTTCAACCCTAAAACAACTTCCAGCACAGAAACAAGACCTCCTTCAACACAGAAACAAGACCTCCTTCAACACAGAAACAAGACCTCCTTCAACACTAAAACAACTTCCAGCACAGAAACAAGACCTCCTTCAACACTAAAACAACTTCCAACACAGAAACAAGACCTCCTTCAACACTTCAACACAGAAACAAGAACTCCTTCAACACTAAAACAACTTCCAGCACAGAAACAAGACCTCCTTCAACACTAAAACAACTTCCAGCACAGAAACAAGACCTCCTTCAACACTAAAACAACTTCCAGCACAGAAACAAGACCTCCTTCAACACTAAAACAACTTCCAACACAGAAACAAGACCTCCTTCAACACTTCAACACAGAAACAAGACCTCCTTCAACACAGAAACAAGAACTCCTTCAACACTAAAACAACTTCCAGCACAGAAACAAGACCTCCTTCAACACTAAAACAACTTCCAGCACAGAAACAAGACCTCCTTCAACACTAAAACAACTTCCAGCACAGAAACAAGACCTCCTTCAACACTAAAACAACTTCCAACACAGAAACAAGACCTCCTTCAACACTTCAACACAGAAACAAGACCTCCTTCAACACAGAAACAAGACCTCCTTCAACCCTAAAACAACTTCCAGCACAGAAACAAGACCTCCTTCAACACAGAAACAAGACCTCCTTCAACACAGAAACAAGACCTCCTTCAACACTAAAACAACTTCCAGCACAGAAACAAGACCTCCTTCAACACTAAAACAACTTCCAACACAGAAACAAGACCTCCTTCAACACTTCAACACAGAAACAAGACCTCCTTCAACACTAAAACAACTTCCAGCACAGAAACAAGACCTCCTTCAACACTCCAACAACTTCCAACTCAGAAACAAGACCTCCTTCAACACTTCAACACAGAAACAAGACCTCCTTCAACATTAAAACAACTTCCAGCACAGAAACAAGACCTCCTTCAACACTTCAACACAGAAACAAGACCTCCTTCAACACTTCAACACAGAAACAAGACCTCCTTCAACACTCAAACAACTTCCAGCACAGAAACAAGACCTCCTTCAACACTCAAACAACTTCCAGCACAGAAACAAGACCTCCTTCAACACTTCAACACAGAAACAAGACCTCCTTCAACACTCAAACAACTTCCAACACAGAAACAAGACCTCCTTCAACACTAAAACAACTTCCAGCACAGAAACAAGACCTCCTTCAACACAGAAACACAGAAACAAGACCTCCTTCAACACTTCAACACAGAAACAAGACCTCCTTCAACACTTCAACACAGAAACAAGACCTCCTTCAACACTAAAACAACTTCCAGCACAGAAACAAGACCTCCTTCAACACAGAAACACAGAAACAAGACCTCCTTCAACACTTCAACACAGAAACAAGACCTCCTTCAACACTTCAACACAGAAACAAGACCTCCTTCAACACTTCAACACAGAAACAAGACCTCCTTCAACACAGAAACACAGAAACAAGACCTCCTTCAACACAGAAACACAGAAACAAGACCTCCTTCAACACTAAAACAACTTCCAGCACAGAAACAAGACCTCCTTCAACACTCAAACAACTTCCAGCACAGAAACAAGACCTCCATCAACACTAAAACAACTTCCAGCACAGAAACAAGACCTCCTTCAACACTAAAACAACTTCCAACACAGAAACAAGACCTCCTTCAACACTAAAACAACTTCCAGCACAGAAACAAGACCTCCTTCAACATTCAAACAACTTCCAGCACAGAAACAAGACCTCCTTCAACACTAAAACAACTTCCAGCACAGAAACAAGACCTCCTTCAACACTAAAACAACTTCCAACACAGAAACAAGACCTCCTTCAACACTCCAACAACTTCCAGCACAGAAACAAGACCTCCTTCAACACTTCAACACAGAAACAAGACCTCCTTCAACACTAAAACAACTTCCAGCACAGAAACAAGACCTCCTTCAACACTTCAACACTAAAACAACTTCCAACACAGAAACAAGACCTCCTTCAACACTCAAACAACTTCCAGCACAGAAACAAGACCTCCTTCAACACTAAAACAACTTCCAGCACAGAAACAAGACCTCCTTCAACACAGAAACAAAACCTCCTTCAACACAGAAACAAGACCTCCTTCAACACTAAAACAACTTCCAGCACAGAAACAAGACCTCCTTCAACACTTCAACACAGAAACAAGACCTCCTTCAACACTAAAACAACTTCCAGCACAGAAACAAGACCTCCTTCAACACTCCAACAACTTCCAACTCAGAAACAAGACCTCCTTCAACACTTCAACACAGAAACAAGACCTCCTTCAACACTAAAACAACTTCCAGCACAGAAACAAGACCTCCTTCAACACTAAAACAACTTCCAGCACAGAAACAAGACCTCCTTCAACACTCCAACAACTTCCAACTCAGAAACAAGACCTCCTTCAACACTTCAACACAGAAACAAGACCTCCTTCAACACTAAAACAACTTCCAGCACAGAAACAAGACTTCCTTCAACACTCAAACAACTTCCAGCACAGAAACAAGACCTCCTTCAACACTCAAACAACTTCCAGCACAGAAACAAGACCTCCTTCAACACTTCAACACAGAAACAAGACCTCCTTCAACACTCAAACAACTTCCAACACAGAAACAAGACCTCCTTCAACACTAAAACAACTTCCAGCACAGAAACAAGACCTCCTTCAACACAGAAACACAGAAACACAGAAACAAGACCTTCTTCAACACTTCAACACAGAAACAAGACCTCCTTCAACACTTCAACACAGAAACAAGACCTCCTTCAACACTAAAACAACTTCCAGCACAGAAACAAGACCTCCTTCAACACAGAAACACAGAAACAAGACCTCCTTCAACACTTCAACACAGAAACAAGACCTCCTTCAACACTTCAACACAGAAACAAGACCTCCTTCAACACTAAAACAACTTCCAGCACAGAAACAAGACCTCCTTCAACACTCCAACAACTTCCAGCACAGACACAAGACCTCCTTCAACACTTCAACACAGAAACAAGACCTCCTTCAACACTCCAACAACTTCCAGCACAGAAACAAGACCTCCTTCAACACTAAAACAACTTCCAGCACAGAAACAAGACCTCCTTCAACACTTCAACACAGAAACAAGACCTCCTTCAACACTAAAACAACTTCCAGCACAGAAACAAGACCTCCTTCAACACTAAAACAACTTCCAGCACAGAAACAAGACCTCCTTCAACACTTCAACACAGAAACAAGACCTCCTTCAACACTAAAACAACTTCAGCACAGAAACAAGACCTCCTTCAACACAGAAACACAGAAACAAGACCTCCTTCAACACTTCAACACAGAAACAAGACCTCCTTCAACACTTCAACACAGAAACAAGACCTCCTTCAACACTAAAACAACTTCCAGCACAGAAACAAGACCTCCTTCAACACTCCAACAACTTCCAGCACAGACACAAGACCTCCTTCAACACTTCAACACAGAAACAAGACCTCCTTCAACACTCCAACAACTTCCAGCACAGAAACAAGACCTCCTTCAACACTAAAACAACTTCCAGCACAGAAACAAGACCTCCTTCAACACTCCAACAACTTCCAACTCAGAAACAAGACCTCCTTCAACACTTCAACACAGAAACAAGACCTCCTTCAACACTAAAACAACTTCCAGCACAGAAACAAGACCTCCTTCAACACTTCAACACAGAAACAAGACCTCCTTCAACACTTCAACACAGAAACAAGACCTCCTTCAACACTCAAACAACTTCCAACACAGAAACAAGACCTCCTTCAACACTAAAACAACTTCCAGCACAGAAACAAGACCTCCTTCAACACTTCAACACAGAAACAAGACCTCCTTCAACACTTCAACACAGAAACAAGAACTCCTTCAACACTAAAACAACTTCCAGCACAGAAACAAGACCTCCTTCAACACTAAAACAACTTCCAGCACAGAAACAAGACCTCCTTCAACACTAAAACAACTTCCAGCACAGAAACAAGACCTCCTTCAACACTAAAACAACTTCCAACACAGAAACAAGACCTCCTTCAACACTTCAACACAGAAACAAGACCTCCTTCAACACAGAAACAAGACCTCCTTCAACCCTAAAACAACTTCCAGCACAGAAACAAGACCTCCTTCAACACAGAAACAAGACCTCCTTCAACACAGAAACAAGACCTCCTTCAACACTAAAACAACTTCCAGCACAGAAACAAGACCTCCTTCAACACTAAAACAACTTCCAACACAGAAACAAGACCTCCTTCAACACTTCAACACAGAAACAAGACCTCCTTCAACACTAAAACAACTTCCAGCACAGAAACAAGACCTCCTTCAACACTCCAACAACTTCCAACTCAGAAACAAGACCTCCTTCAACACTTCAACACAGAAACAAGACCTCCTTCAACACTAAAACAACTTCCAGCACAGAAACAAGACCTCCTTCAACACTTCAACACAGAAACAAGACCTCCTTCAACACTTCAACACAGAAACAAGACCTCCTTCAACACTCAAACAACTTCCAGCACAGAAACAAGACCTCCTTCAACACTCAAACAACTTCCAGCACAGAAACAAGACCTCCTTCAACACTTCAACACAGAAACAAGACCTCCTTCAACACTGAAACAACTTCCAACACAGAAACAAGACCTCCTTCAACACTAAAACAACTTCCAGCACAGAAACAAGACCTCCTTCAACACAGAAACACAGAAACAAGACCTCCTTCAACACTTCAACACAGAAACAAGACCTCCTTCAACACTAAAACAACTTCCAGCACAGAAACAAGACCTCCTTCAACACAGAAACACAGAAACAAGACCTCCTTCAACACTTCAACACAGAAACAAGACCTCCTTCAACACTTCAACACAGAAACAAGACCTCCTTCAACACTAAAACAACTTCCAGCACAGAAACAAGACCTCCTTCAACACTCCAACAACTTCCAGCACAGACACAAGACCTCCTTCAACACTTCAACACAGAAACAAGACCTCCAACACTCCAACAACTTCCAGCACAGAAACAAGACCTCCTTCAACACTAAAACAACTTCCAGCACAGAAACAAGACCTCCTTCAACACTAAAACAACTTCCAGCACAGAAACAAGACCTCCTTCAACACTAAAACAACTTCAGCACAGAAACACAGAAACAAGCACAGAAACCTCCTTCAACACTTCAACACAGAAACAAGACCTCCTTCAACACTCCAACAACTTCCAACTCAGAAACAAGACCTCCTTCAACACTTCAACACAGAAACAAGACCTCCTTCAACACTAAAACAACTTCCAGCACAGAAACAAGACCTCCTTCAACACTGCAACACAGAAACAAGACCTCCTTCAACACTAAAACAACTTCCAGCACAGAAACAAGACC
Organism: Oncorhynchus gorbuscha; assembly: GCF_021184085.1. Taxonomy (NCBI): domain Eukaryota; kingdom Metazoa; phylum Chordata; class Actinopteri; order Salmoniformes; family Salmonidae; genus Oncorhynchus; species Oncorhynchus gorbuscha. The sequence continues at coordinate 37,187 of NW_025746387.1, forward strand.
TCATTCAACACTCCAACAACTTCCAACTCAAAAACAAGACCTCCTTCAACACTTCAACACAGAAACAAGACCTCCTTCAACACTAAAACAACTTCCAGCACAGAAACAAGACCTCCTTCAACACTAAAACAACTTCCAGCACAGAAACAAGACCTCCTTCAACACTCCAACAACTTCCAACTCAGAAACAAGACCTCCTTCAACACTTCAACACAGAAACAAGACCTCCTTCAACACTAAAACAACTTCCAGCACAGAACAAGACTCCAACAAGACTTCCTTCAACACTCAAACAACTTCCAGCACAGAAACAAGACCTCCTTCAACACTCAAACAACTTCCAGCACAGAAACAAGACCTCCTTCAACACTTCAACACAGAAACAAGACCTCCTTCAACACTCAAACAACTTCCAACACAGAAACAAGACCTCCTTCAACACTAAAACAACTTCCAGCACAGAAACAAGACCTCCTTCAACACAGAAACACAGAAACACAGAAACAAGACCTTCTTCAACACTTCAACACAGAAACAAGACCTCCTTCAACACTTCAACACAGAAACAAGACCTCCTTCAACACTAAAACAACTTCCAGCACAGAAACAAGACCTCCTTCAACACAGAAACAAGACCTCCTTCAACACTTCAACACAGAAACAAGACCTCCTTCAACACTAAAACAACTTCCAGCACAGAAACAAGACCTCCTTCAACACTCCAACAACTTCCAGCACAGAACAAGACCTCCTTCAACACTTCAACACAGAAACAAGACCTCCTTCAACACTCCAACAACTTCCAGCACAGAAACAAGACCTCCTTCAACACTAAAACAACTTCCAGCACAGAAACAAGACCTCCTTCAACACTTCAACACAGAAACAAGACCTCCTTCAACACTAAAACAACTTCCAGCACAGAAACAAGACCTCCTTCAACACTAAAACAACTTCCAGCACAGAAACAAGACCTCCTTCAACACTTCAACACAGAAACAAGACCTCCTTCAACACTAAAACAACTTCCAGCACAGAAACAAGACCTCCTTCAACACAGAAACACAGAAACAAGACCTCCTTCAACACTTCAACACAGAAACAAGACCTCCTTCAACACTTCAACACAGAAACAAGACCTCCTTCAACACTAAAACAACTTCCAGCACAGAAACAAGACCTCCTTCAACACTCCAACAACTTCCAGCACAGACACAAGACCTCCTTCAACACTTCAACACAGAAACAAGACCTCCTTCAACACTCCAACAACTTCCAGCACAGAAACAAGACCTCCTTCAACACTAAAACAACTTCCAGCACAGAAACAAGACCTCCTTCAACACTTCAACACAGAAACAAGACCTCCTTCAACACTAAAACAACTTCCAGCACAGAAACAAGACCTCCTTCAACACTAAAACAACTTCCAGCACAGAAACAAGACCTCCTTCAACACTTCAACACAGAAACAAGACCTCCTTCAACACTCCAACAACTTCCAACTCAGAAACAAGAACTCCTTCAACACTTCAACACAGAAACAAGACCTCCTTCAACACTAAAACAACTTCCAGCACAGAAACAAGACCTCCTTCAACACTTCAACACAGAAACAAGACCTCCTTCAACACTTCAACACAGAAACAAGACCTCCTTCAACACTCAAACAACTTCCAACACAGAAACAAGACCTCCTTCAACACTAAAACAACTTCCAGCACAGAAACAAGACCTCCTTCAACACTTCAACACAGAAACAAGACCTCCTTCAACACTTCAACACAGAAACAAGACCTCCTTCAACACTAAAACAACTTCCAGCACAGAAACAAGACCTCCTTCAACACTAAAACAACTTCCAGCACAGAAACAAGACCTCCTTCAACACTAAAACAACTTCCAGCACAGAAACAAGACCTCCTTCAACACTAAAACAACTTCCAACACAGAAACAAGACCTCCTTCAACACTTCAACACAGAAACAAGACCTCCTTCAACACAGAAACAAGACCTCCTTCAACCCTAAAACAACTTCCAGCACAGAAACAAGACCTCCTTCAACACAGAAACAAGACCTCCTTCAACACAGAAACAAGACCTCCTTCAACACTAAAACAACTTCCAGCACAGAAACAAGACCTCCTTCAACACTAAAACAACTTCCAACACAGAAACAAGACCTCCTTCAACACTTCAACACAGAAACAAGACCTCCTTCAACACTAAAACAACTTCCAGCACAGAAACAAGACCTCCTTCAACACTCCAACAACTTCCAACTCAGAAACAAGACCTCCTTCAACACTTCAACACAGAAACAAGACCTCCTTCAACACTAAAACAACTTCCAGCACAGAAACAAGACCTCCTTCAACACTTCAACACAGAAACAAGACCTCCTTCAACACTTCAACACAGAAACAAGACCTCCTTCAACACTCAAACAACTTCCAGCACAGAAACAAGACCTCCTTCAACACTCAAACAACTTCCAGCACAGAAACAAGACCTCCTTCAACACTTCAACACAGAAACAAGACCTCCTTCAACACTCAAACAACTTCCAACACAGAAACAAGACCTCCTTCAACACTAAAACAACTTCCAGCACAGAAACAAGACCTCCTTCAACACAGAAACACAGAAACAAGACCTCCTTCAACACTTCAACACAGAAACAAGACCTCCTTCAACACTAAAACAACTTCCAGCACAGAAACAAGACCTCCTTCAACACAGAAACACAGAAACAAGACCTCCTTCAACACTTCAACACAGAAACAAGACCTCCTTCAACACTTCAACACAGAAACAAGACCTCCTTCAACACTAAAACAACTTCCAGCACAGAAACAAGACCTCCTTCAACACTCCAACAACTTCCAGCACAGACACAAGACCTCCTTCAACACTTCAACACAGAAACAAGACCTCCAACACTCCAACAACTTCCAGCACAGAAACAAGACCTCCTTCAACACTAAAACAACTTCCAGCACAGAAACAAGACCTCCTTCAACACTTCAACACAGAAACAAGACCTCCTTCAACACTAAAACAACTTCCAGCACAGAAACAAGACCTCCTTCAACACTAAAACAACTTCCAGCACAGAAACAAGACCTCCTTCAACACTTCAACACAGAAACAAGACCTCCTTCAACACTCCAACAACTTCCAACTCAGAAACAAGACCTCCTTCAACACTTCAACACAGAAACAAGACCTCCTTCAACACTAAAACAACTTCCAGCACAGAAACAAGACCTCCTTCAACACTTCAACACAGAAACAAGACCTCCTTCAACACTTCAACACAGAAACAAGACCTCCTTCAACACTCAAACAACTTCCAGCACAGAAACAAGACCTCCTTCAACACTCAAACAACTTCCAGCATAGAAACAAGACCTCCTTCAACACTTCAACACAGAAACAAGACCTCCTTCAACACTCAAACAACTTCCAACACAGAAACAAGACCTCCTTCAACACTAAAACAACTTCCAGCACAGAAACAAGACATCCTTCAACACTTCAACACAGAAACAAGACCTCCTTCAACACTTCAACACAGAAACAAGACCTCCTTCAACACTAAAACAACTTCCAGCACAGAAACAAGACCTCCTTCAACACTAAAACAACTTCCAGCACAGAAACAAGACCTCCTTCAACACTAAAACAACTTCCAACACAGAAACAAGACCTCCTTCAACACTTCAACACAGAAACAAGACCTCCTTCAACACAGAAACAAGACCTCCTTCAACCCTAAAACAACTTCCAGCACAGAAACAAGACCTCCTTCAACACAGAAACAAGACCTCCTTCAACACAGAAACAAGACCTCCTTCAACACTAAAACAACTTCCAGCACAGAAACAAGACCTCCTTCAACACTCAAACAACTTCCAGCACAGAAACAAGACCTCCTTCAACACTTCAACACAGAAACAAGACCTCCTTCAACACTCAAACAACTTCCAACACAGAAACAAGACCTCCTTCAACACTAAAACAACTTCCAGCACAGAAACAAGACCTCCTTCAACACAGAAACACAGAAACAAGACCTCCTTCAACACTTCAACACAGAAACAAGACCTCCTTCAACACTAAAACAACTTCCAGCACAGAAACAAGACCTCCTTCAACACAGAAACACAGAAACAAGACCTCCTTCAACACTTCAACACAGAAACAAGACCTCCTTCAACACTTCAACACAGAAACAAGACCTCCTTCAACACTAAAACAACTTCCAGCACAGAAACAAGACCTCCTTCAACACTCCAACAACTTCCAGCACAGACACAAGACCTCCTTCAACACTTCAACACAGAAACAAGACCTCCAACACTCCAACAACTTCCAGCACAGAAACAAGACCTCCTTCAACACTAAAACAACTTCCAGCACAGAAACAAGACCTCCTTCAACACTTCAACACAGAAACAAGACCTCCTTCAACACTAAAACAACTTCCAGCACAGAAACAAGACCTCCTTCAACACTAAAACAACTTCCAGCACAGAAACAAGACCTCCTTCAACACTTCAGAAACAAGACCTCCTTCAACACTCCAACAACTTCCAACTCAGAAACAAGACCTCCTTCAACACTTCAACACAGAAACAAGACCTCCTTCAACACTAAAACAACTTCCAGCACAGAAACAAGACCTCCTTCAACACTTCAACACAGAAACAAGACCTCCTTCAACACTTCAACACAGAAACAAGACCTCCTTCAACACTCAAACAACTTCCAGCACAGAAACAAGACCTCCTTCAACACTCAAACAACTTCCAGCATAGAAACAAGACCTCCTTCAACACTTCAACACAGAAACAAGACCTCCTTCAACACTCAAACAACTTCCAACACAGAAACAAGACCTCCTTCAACACTAAAACAACTTCCAGCACAGAAACAAGACATCCTTCAACACTAAAACAACTTACAACACAGAAACAAGACCTCCTTCAACACTTCAACACAGAAACAAGACCTCCTTCAACACAGAAACAAGACCTCCTTCAACCCTAAAACAACTTCCAGCACAGAAACAAGACCTCCTTCAACACAGAAACAAGACCTCCTTCAACACAGAAACAAGACCTCCTTCAACACTAAAACAACTTCCAGCACAGAAACAAGACCTCCTTCAACACTAAAACAACTTCCAACACAGAAACAAGACCTCCTTCAACACTTCAACACAGAAACAAGACCTCCTTCAACACTAAAACAACTTCCAGCACAGAAACAAGACCTCCTTCAACACTCCAACAACTTCCAACTCAGAAACAAGACCTCCTTCAACACTTCAACACAGAAACAAGACCTCCTTCAACACTAAAACAACTTCCAGCACAGAAACAAGACCTCCTTCAACACTTCAACACAGAAACAAGACCTCCTTCAACACTCCAACAACTTCCAACTCAGAAACAAGACCTCCTTCAACACTTCAACACAGAAACAAGACCTCCTTCAACACTAAAACAACTTCCAGCACAGAAACAAGACCTCCTTCAACACTTCAACACAGAAACAAGACCTCCTTCAACACTTCAACACAGAAACAAGACCTCCTTCAACACAGAAACACAGAAACAAGACCTCCTTCAACACAGAAACACAGAAACAAGACCTCCTTCAACACTAAAACAACTTCCAGCACAGAAACAAGACCTCCTTCAACACTCAAACAACTTCCAGCACAGAAACAAGACCTCCATCAACACTAAAACAACTTCCAGCACAGAAACAAGACCTCCTTCAACACTAAAACAACTTCCAACACAGAAACAAGACCTCCTTCAACACTAAAACAACTTCCAGCACAGAAACAAGACCTCCTTCAACATTCAAACAACTTCCAGCACAGAAACAAGACCTCCTTCAACACTAAAACAACTTCCAGCACAGAAACAAGACCTCCTTCAACACTAAAACAACTTCCAACACAGAAACAAGACCTCCTTCAACACTCCAACAACTTCCAGCACAGAAACAAGACCTCCTTCAACACTTCAACACAGAAACAAGACCTCCTTCAACACTAAAACAACTTCCAGCACAGAAACAAGACCTCCTTCAACACTTCAACACTAAAACAACTTCCAACACAGAAACAAGACCTCCTTCAACACTCAAACAACTTCCAGCACAGAAACAAGACCTCCTTCAACACTAAAACAACTTCCAGCACAGAAACAAGACCTCCTTCAACACAGAAACAAAACCTCCTTCAACACAGAAACAAGACCTCCTTCAACACTAAAACAACTTCCAGCACAGAAACAAGACCTCCTTCAACACTTCAACACAGAAACAAGACCTCCTTCAACACTAAAACAACTTCCAGCACAGAAACAAGACCTCCTTCAACACTCCAACAACTTCCAACTCAGAAACAAGACCTCCTTCAACACTTCAACACAGAAACAAGACCTCCTTCAACACTAAAACAACTTCCAGCACAGAAACAAGACCTCCTTCAACACTAAAACAACTTCCAGCACAGAAACAAGACCTCCTTCAACACTCCAACAACTTCCAACTCAGAAACAAGACCTCCTTCAACACTTCAACACAGAAACAAGACCTCCTTCAACACTAAAACAACTTCCAGCACAGAAACAAGACTTCCTTCAACACTCAAACAACTTCCAGCACAGAAACAAGACCTCCTTCAACACTCAAACAACTTCCAGCACAGAAACAAGACCTCCTTCAACACTTCAACACAGAAACAAGACCTCCTTCAACACTCAAACAACTTCCAACACAGAAACAAGACCTCCTTCAACACTAAAACAACTTCCAGCACAGAAACAAGACCTCCTTCAACACAGAAACACAGAAACACAGAAACAAGACCTTCTTCAACACTTCAACACAGAAACAAGACCTCCTTCAACACTTCAACACAGAAACAAGACCTCCTTCAACACTAAAACAACTTCCAGCACAGAAACAAGACCTCCTTCAACACAGAAACACAGAAACAAGACCTCCTTCAACACTTCAACACAGAAACAAGACCTCCTTCAACACTTCAACACAGAAACAAGACCTCCTTCAACACTAAAACAACTTCCAGCACAGAAACAAGACCTCCTTCAACACTCCAACAACTTCCAGCACAGACACAAGACCTCCTTCAACACTTCAACACAGAAACAAGACCTCCTTCAACACTCCAACAACTTCCAGCACAGAAACAAGACCTCCTTCAACACTAAAACAACTTCCAGCACAGAAACAAGACCTCCTTCAACACTTCAACACAGAAACAAGACCTCCTTCAACACTAAAACAACTTCCAGCACAGAAACAAGACCTCCTTCAACACTAAAACAACTTCCAGCACAGAAACAAGACCTCCTTCAACACTTCAACACAGAAACAAGACCTCCTTCAACACTAAAACAACTTCCAGCACAGAAACAAGACCTCCTTCAACACAGAAACACAGAAACAAGACCTCCTTCAACACTTCAACACAGAAACAAGACCTCCTTCAACACTTCAACACAGAAACAAGACCTCCTTCAACACTAAAACAACTTCCAGCACAGAAACAAGACCTCCTTCAACACTCCAACAACTTCCAGCACAGACACAAGACCTCCTTCAACACTTCAACACAGAAACAAGACCTCCTTCAACACTCCAACAACTTCCACAGAAACAAGACCTCCTTCAACACTAAAACAACTTCCAGCACAGAAACAAGACCTCCTTCAACACTCCAACAACTTCCAACTCAGAAACAAGACCTCCTTCAACACTTCAACACAGAAACAAGACCTCCTTCAACACTAAAACAACTTCCAGCACAGAAACAAGACCTCCTTCAACACTTCAACACAGAAACAAGACCTCCTTCAACACTTCAACACAGAAACAAGACCTCCTTCAACACTCAAACAACTTCCAACACAGAAACAAGACCTCCTTCAACACTAAAACAACTTCCAGCACAGAAACAAGACCTCCTTCAACACTTCAACACAGAAACAAGACCTCCTTCAACACTTCAACACAGAAACAAGAACTCCTTCAACACTAAAACAACTTCCAGCACAGAAACAAGACCTCCTTCAACACTAAAACAACTTCCAGCACAGAAACAAGACCTCCTTCAACACTAAAACAACTTCCAGCACAGAAACAAGACCTCCTTCAACACTAAAACAACTTCCAACACAGAAACAAGACCTCCTTCAACACTTCAACACAGAAACAAGACCTCCTTCAACACAGAAACAAGACCTCCTTCAACCCTAAAACAACTTCCAGCACAGAAACAAGACCTCCTTCAACACAGAAACAAGACCTCCTTCAACACAGAAACAAGACCTCCTTCAACACTAAAACAACTTCCAGCACAGAAACAAGACCTCCTTCAACACTAAAACAACTTCCAACACAGAAACAAGACCTCCTTCAACACTTCAACACAGAAACAAGACCTCCTTCAACACTAAAACAACTTCCAGCACAGAAACAAGACCTCCTTCAACACTCCAACAACTTCAACTCAGAAACAAGACCTCCTTCAACACTTCAACACAGAAACAAGACCTCCTTCAACACTAAAACAACTTCCAGCACAGAAACAAGACCTCCTTCAACACTTCAACACAGAAACAAGACCTCCTTCAACACTTCAACACAGAAACAAGACCTCCTTCAACACTCAAACAACTTCCAGCACAGAAACAAGACCTCCTTCAACACTCAAACAACTTCCAGCACAGAAACAAGACCTCCTTCAACACTTCAACACAGAAACAAGACCTCCTTCAACACTGAAACAACTTCCAACACAGAAACAAGACCTCCTTCAACACTAAAACAACTTCCAGCACAGAAACAAGACCTCCTTCAACACAGAAACACAGAAACAAGACCTCCTTCAACACTTCAACACAGAAACAAGACCTCCTTCAACACTAAAACAACTTCCAGCACAGAAACAAGACCTCCTTCAACACAGAAACACAGAAACAAGACCTCCTTCAACACTTCAACACAGAAACAAGACCTCCTTCAACACTTCAACACAGAAACAAGACCTCCTTCAACACTAAAACAACTTCCAGCACAGAAACAAGACCTCCTTCAACACTCCAACAACTTCCAGCACAGACACAAGACCTCCTTCAACACTTCAACACAGAAACAAGACCTCCAACACTCCAACAACTTCCAGCACAGAAACAAGACCTCCTTCAACACTAAAACAACTTCCAGCACAGAAACAAGACCTCCTTCAACACTAAAACAACTTCCAGCACAGAAACAAGACCTCCTTCAACACTAAAACAACTTCCAGCACAGAAACACAGAAACAAGACCTCCTTCAACACTTCAACACAGAAACAAGACCTCCTTCAACACTCCAACAACTTCCAACTCAGAAACAAGACCTCCTTCAACACTTCAACACAGAAACAAGACCTCCTTCAACACTAAAACAACTTCCAGCACAGAAACAAGACCTCCTTCAACACTGCAACACAGAAACAAGACCTCCTTCAACACTAAAACAACTTCCAGCACAGAAACAAGACCTCATTCAACACTCCAACAACTTCCAACTCAAAAACAAGACCTCCTTCAACACTTCAACACAGAAACAAGACCTCCTTCAACACTAAAACAACTTCCAGCACAGAAACAAGACCTCCTTCAACACTAAAACAACTTCCAGCACAGAAACAAGACCTCCTTCAACACTCCAACAACTTCCAACTCAGAAACAAGACCTCCTTCAACACTTCAACACAGAAACAAGACCTCCTTCAACACTAAAACAACTTCCAGCACAGAAACAAGACTTCCTTCAACACTCAAACAACTTCCAGCACAGAAACAAGACCTCCTTCAACACTCAAACAACTTCCACACAGAAACAAGACCTCCTTCAACACTTCAACACAGAAACAAGACCTCCTTCAACACTCAAACAACTTCCAACACAGAAACAAGACCTCCTTCAACACTAAAACAACTTCCAGCACAGAAACAAGACCTCCTTCAACACAGAAACACAGAAACACAGAAACAAGACCTTCTTCAACACTTCAACACAGAAACAAGACCTCCTTCAACACTTCAACACAGAAACAAGACCTCCTTCAACACTAAAACAACTTCCAGCACAGAAACAAGACCTCCTTCAACACTCCAACAACTTCCAGCACAGACACAAGACCTCCTTCAACACTTCAACACAGAAACAAGACCTCCAACACTCCAACAACTTCCAGCACAGAAACAAGACCTCCTTCAACACTAAAACAACTTCCAGCACAGAAACAAGACCTCCTTCAACACTAAAACAACTTCCAGCACAGAAACAAGACCTCCTTCAACACTAAAACAACTTCCAGCACAGAAACACAGAAACAAGACCTCCTTCAACACTTCAACACAGAAACAAGACCTCCTTCAACACTCCAACAACTTCCAACTCAGAAACAAGACCTCCTTCAACACTTCAACACAGAAACAAGACCTCCTTCAACACTAAAACAACTTCCAGCACAGAAACAAGACCTCCTTCAACACTGCAACACAGAAACAAGACCTCCTTCAACACTAAAACAACTTCCAGCACAGAAACAAGACCTCATTCAACACTCCAACAACTTCCAACTCAAAAACAAGACCTCCTTCAACACTTCAACACAGAAACAAGACCTCCTTCAACACTAAAACAACTTCCAGCACAGAAACAAGACCTCCTTCAACACTAAAACAACTTCCAGCACAGAAACAAGACCTCCTTCAACACTCCAACAACTTCCAACTCAGAAACAAGACCTCCTTCAACACTTCAACACAGAAACAAGACCTCCTTCAACACTAAAACAACTTCCAGCACAGAAACAAGACTTCCTTCAACACTCAAACAACTTCCAGCACAGAAACAAGACCTCCTTCAACACTCAAACAACTTCCAGCACAGAAACAAGACCTCCTTCAACACTTCAACACAGAAACAAGACCTCCTTCAACACTCAAACAACTTCCAACACAGAAACAAGACCTCCTTCAACACTAAAACAACTTCCAGCACAGAAACAAGACCTCCTTCAACACAGAAACACAGAAACACAGAAACAAGACCTTCTTCAACACTTCAACACAGAAACAAGACCTCCTTCAACACTTCAACACAGAAACAAGACCTCCTTCAACACTAAAACAACTTCCAGCACAGAAACAAGACCTCCTTCAACACAGAAACAAGACCTCCTTCAACACTTCAACACAGAAACAAGACCTCCTTCAACACTAAAACAACTTCCAGCACAGAAACAAGACCTCCTTCAACACTCCAACAACTTCCAGCACAGACACAAGACCTCCTTCAACACTTCAACACAGAAACAAGACCTCCTTCAACACTCCAACAACTTCCAGCACAGACACAAGACCTCCTTCAACACTAAAACAACTTCCAGCACAGAAACAAGACCTCCTTCAACACTTCAACACAGAAACAAGACCTCCTTCAACACTAAAACAACTTCCAGCACAGAAACAAGACCTCCTTCAACACTAAAACAACTTCCAGCACAGAAACAAGACCTCCTTCAACACTTCAACACAGAAACAAGACCTCCTTCAACACTAAAACAACTTCCAGCACAGAAACAAGACCTCCTTCAACACAGAAACACAGAAACAAGACCTCCTTCAACACTTCAACACAGAAACAAGACCTCCTTCAACACTTCAACACAGAAACAAGACCTCCTTCAACACTAAAACAACTTCCAGCACAGAAACAAGACCTCCTTCAACACTCCAACAACTTCAGCACAGACACAAGACCTCCTTCAACACTTCAACACAGAAACAAGACCTCCTTCAACACTCCAACAACTTCCAGCACAGAAACAAGACCTCCTTCAACACTAAAACAACTTCCAGCACAGAAACAAGACCTCCTTCAACACTTCAACACAGAAACAAGACCTCCTTCAACACTAAAACAACTTCCAGCACAGAAACAAGACCTCCTTCAACACTAAAACAACTTCCAGCACAGAAACAAGACCTCCTTCAACACTTCAACACAGAAACAAGACCTCCTTCAACACTCCAACAACTTCCAACTCAGAAACAAGAACTCCTTCAACACTTCAACACAGAAACAAGACCTCCTTCAACACTAAAACAACTTCCAGCACAGAAACAAGACCTCCTTCAACACTTCAACACAGAAACAAGACCTCCTTCAACACTTCAACACAGAAACAAGACCTCCTTCAACACTCAAACAACTTCCAACACAGAAACAAGACCTCCTTCAACACTAAAACAACTTCCAGCACAGAAACAAGACCTCCTTCAACACTTCAACACAGAAACAAGACCTCCTTCAACACTTCAACACAGAAACAAGACCTCCTTCAACACTAAAACAACTTCCAGCACAGAAACAAGACCTCCTTCAACACTAAAACAACTTCCAGCACAGAAACAAGACCTCCTTCAACACTAAAACAACTTCCAGCACAGAAACAAGACCTCCTTCAACACTAAAACAACTTCCAACACAGAAACAAGACCTCCTTCAACACTTCAACACAGAAACAAGACCTCCTTCAACACAGAAACAAGACCTCCTTCAACCCTAAAACAACTTCCAGCACAGAAACAAGACCTCCTTCAACACAGAAACAAGACCTCCTTCAACACAGAAACAAGACCTCCTTCAACACTAAAACAACTTCCAGCACAGAAACAAGACCTCCTTCAACACTAAAACAACTTCCAACACAGAAACAAGACCTCCTTCAACACTTCAACACAGAAACAAGACCTCCTTCAACACTAAAACAACTTCCAGCACAGAAACAAGACCTCCTTCAACACTCCAACAACTTCCAACTCAGAAACAAGACCTCCTTCAACACTTCAACACAGAAACAAGACCTCCTTCAACACTAAAACAACTTCCAGCACAGAAACAAGACCTCCTTCAACACTTCAACACAGAAACAAGACCTCCTTCAACACTTCAACACAGAAACAAGACCTCCTTCAACACTCAAACAACTTCAGCACAGAAACAAGACCTCCTTCAACACTCAAACAACTTCCAGCACAGAAACAAGACCTCCTTCAACACTTCAACACAGAAACAAGACCTCCTTCAACACTCAAACAACTTCCAACACAGAAACAAGACCTCCTTCAACACTAAAACAACTTCCAGCACAGAAACAAGACCTCCTTCAACACAGAAACACAGAAACAAGACCTCCTTCAACACTTCAACACAGAAACAAGACCTCCTTCAACACTAAAACAACTTCCAGCACAGAAACAAGACCTCCTTCAACACAGAAACACAGAAACAAGACCTCCTTCAACACTTCAACACAGAAACAAGACCTCCTTCAACACTTCAACACAGAAACAAGACCTCCTTCAACACTAAAACAACTTCCAGCACAGAAACAAGACCTCCTTCAACACTCCAACAACTTCCAGCACAGACACAAGACCTCCTTCAACACTTCAACACAGAAACAAGACCTCCAACACTCCAACAACTTCCAGCACAGAAACAAGACCTCCTTCAACACTAAAACAACTTCCAGCACAGAAACAAGACCTCCTTCAACACTTCAACACAGAAACAAGACCTCCTTCAACACTAAAACAACTTCCAGCACAGAAACAAGACCTCCTTCAACACTAAAACAACTTCCAGCACAGAAACAAGACCTCCTTCAACACTTCAACACAGAAACAAGACCTCCTTCAACACTCCAACAACTTCCAACTCAGAAACAAGACCTCCTTCAACACTTCAACACAGAAACAAGACCTCCTTCAACACTAAAACAACTTCCAGCACAGAAACAAGACCTCCTTCAACACTTCAACACAGAAACAAGACCTCCTTCAACACTTCAACACAGAAACAAGACCTCCTTCAACACTCAAACAACTTCCAGCACAGAAACAAGACCTCCTTCAACACTCAAACAACTTCCAGCATAGAAACAAGACTCCTTCAACACTTCAACACAGAAACAAGACCTCCTTCAACACTCAAACAACTTCCAACACAGAAACAAGACCTCCTTCAACACTAAAACAACTTCCAGCACAGAAACAAGACATCCTTCAACACTTCAACACAGAAACAAGACCTCCTTCAACACTTCAACACAGAAACAAGACCTCCTTCAACACTAAAACAACTTCCAGCACAGAAACAAGACCTCCTTCAACACTAAAACAACTTCCAGCACAGAAACAAGACCTCCTTCAACACTAAAACAACTTCCAACACAGAAACAAGACCTCCTTCAACACTTCAACACAGAAACAAGACCTCCTTCAACACAGAAACAAGACCTCCTTCAACCCTAAAACAACTTCCAGCACAGAAACAAGACCTCCTTCAACACAGAAACAAGACCTCCTTCAACACAGAAACAAGACCTCCTTCAACACTAAAACAACTTCCAGCACAGAAACAAGACCTCCTTCAACACTCAAACAACTTCCAGCACAGAAACAAGACCTCCTTCAACACTTCAACACAGAAACAAGACCTCCTTCAACACTCAAACAACTTCCAACACAGAAACAAGACCTCCTTCAACACTAAAACAACTTCCAGCACAGAAACAAGACCTCCTTCAACACAGAAACACAGAAACAAGACCTCCTTCAACACTTCAACACAGAAACAAGACCTCCTTCAACACTAAAACAACTTCCAGCACAGAAACAAGACCTCCTTCAACACAGAAACACAGAAACAAGACCTCCTTCAACACTTCAACACAGAAACAAGACCTCCTTCAACACTTCAACACAGAAACAAGACCTCCTTCAACACTAAAACAACTTCCAGCACAGAAACAAGACCTCCTTCAACACTCCAACAACTTCCAGCACAGACACAAGACCTCCTTCAACACTTCAACACAGAAACAAGACCTCCAACACTCCAACAACTTCCAGCACAGAAACAAGACCTCCTTCAACACTAAAACAACTTCCAGCACAGAAACAAGACCTCCTTCAACACTTCAACACAGAAACAAGACCTCCTTCAACACTAAAACAACTTCCAGCACAGAAACAAGACCTCCTTCAACACTAAAACAACTTCCAGCACAGAAACAAGACCTCCTTCAACACTTCAACACAGAAACAAGACCTCCTTCAACACTCCAACAACTTCCAACTCAGAAACAAGACCTCCTTCAACACTTCAACACAGAAACAAGACCTCCTTCAACACTAAAACAACTTCCAGCACAGAAACAAGACCTCCTTCAACACTTCAACACAGAAACAAGACCTCCTTCAACACTTCAACACAGAAACAAGACCTCCTTCAACACTCAAACAACTTCCAGCACAGAAACAAGACCTCCTTCAACACTCAAACAACTTCCAGCATAGAAACAAGACCTCCTTCAACACTTCAACACAGAAACAAGACCTCCTTCAACACTCAAACAACTTCCAACACAGAAACAAGACCTCCTTCAACACTAAAACAACTTCCAGCACAGAAACAAGACATCCTTCAACACTAAAACAACTTACAACACAGAAACAAGACCTCCTTCAACACTTCAACACAGAAACAAGACCTCCTTCAACACAGAAACAAGACCTCCTTCAACCCTAAAACAACTTCCAGCACAGAAACAAGACCTCCTTCAACACAGAAACAAGACCTCCTTCAACACAGAAACAAGACCTCCTTCAACACTAAAACAACTTCCAGCACAGAAACAAGACCTCCTTCAACACTAAAACAACTTCCAACACAGAAACAAGACCTCCTTCAACACTTCAACACAGAAACAAGACCTCCTTCAACACTAAAACAACTTCCAGCACAGAAACAAGACCTCCTTCAACACTCCAACAACTTCCAACTCAGAAACAAGACCTCCTTCAACACTTCAACACAGAAACAAGACCTCCTTCAACACTAAAACAACTTCCAGCACAGAAACAAGACCTCCTTCAACACTTCAACACAGAAACAAGACCTCCTTCAACACTCCAACAACTTCCAACTCAGAAACAAGACCTCCTTCAACACTTCAACACAGAAACAAGACCTCCTTCAACACTAAAACAACTTCCAGCACAGAAACAAGACCTCCTTCAACACTTCAACACAGAAACAAGACCTCCTTCAACACTTCAACACAGAAACAAGACCTCCTTCAACACTCAAACAACTTCCAGCACAGAAACAAGACCTCCTTCAACACTCAAACAACTTCCAGCATAGAAACAAGACCTCCTTCAACACTTCAACACAGAAACAAGACCTCCTTCAACACTCAAACAACTTCCAACACAGAAACAAGACCTCCTTCAACACTAAAACAACTTCCAGCACAGAAACAAGACATCCTTCAACACTTCAACACAGAAACAAGACCTCCTTCAACACTTCAACACAGAAACAAGACCTCCTTCAACACTAAAACAACTTCCAGCACAGAAACAAGACCTCCTTCAACACTAAAACAACTTCCAGCACAGAAACAAGACCTCCTTCAACACTAAAACAACTTCCAACACAGAAACAAGACCTCCTTCAACACTTCAACACAGAAACAAGACCTCCTTCAACACAGAAACAAGACCTCCTTCAACCCTAAAACAACTTCCAGCACAGAAACAAGACCTCCTTCAACACAGAAACAAGACCTCCTTCAACACAGAAACAAGACCTCCTTCAACACTAAAACAACTTCCAGCACAGAAACAAGACCTCCTTCAACACTCAAACAACTTCCAGCACAGAAACAAGACCTCCTTCAACACTTCAACACAGAAACAAGACCTCCTTCAACACTCAAACAACTTCCAACACAGAAACAAGACCTCCTTCAACACTAAAACAACTTCCAGCACAGAAACAAGACCTCCTTCAACACAGAAACACAGAAACAAGACCTCCTTCAACACTTCAACACAGAAACAAGACCTCCTTCAACACTAAAACAACTTCCAGCACAGAAACAAGACCTCCTTCAACACAGAAACACAGAAACAAGACCTCCTTCAACACTTCAACACAGAAACAAGACCTCCTTCAACACTTCAACACAGAAACAAGACCTCCTTCAACACTAAAACAACTTCCAGCACAGAAACAAGACCTCCTTCAACACTCCAACAACTTCCAGCACAGACACAAGACCTCCTTCAACACTTCAACACAGAAACAAGACCTCCAACACTCCAACAACTTCCAGCACAGAAACAAGACCTCCTTCAACACTAAAACAACTTCCAGCACAGAAACAAGACCTCCTTCAACACTTCAACACAGAAACAAGACCTCCTTCAACACTAAAACAACTTCCAGCACAGAAACAAGACCTCCTTCAACACTAAAACAACTTCCAGCACAGAAACAAGACCTCCTTCAACACTTCAACACAGAAACAAGACCTCCTTCAACACTCCAACAACTTCCAACTCAGAAACAAGACCTCCTTCAACACTTCAACACAGAAACAAGACCTCCTTCAACACTAAAACAACTTCCAGCACAGAAACAAGACCTCCTTCAACACTTCAACACAGAAACAAGACCTCCTTCAACACTTCAACACAGAAACAAGACCTCCTTCAACACTCAAACAACTTCCAGCACAGAAACAAGACCTCCTTCAACACTCAAACAACTTCCAGCATAGAAACAAGACCTCCTTCAACACTTCAACACAGAAACAAGACCTCCTTCAACACTCAAACAACTTCCAACACAGAAACAAGACCTCCTTCAACACTAAAACAACTTCCAGCACAGAAACAAGACATCCTTCAACACTAAAACACAGAAACAAGACCTCCTTCAACACTTCAACACAGAAACAAGACCTCCTTCAACACTTCAACACAGAAACAAGACCGCCTTCAACACTCAAACAACTTCCAGCACAGAAACAAGACCTCCTTCAACATTCAAACAACTTCCAGCACAGAAACAAGACCTCCTTCAACACTTCAACACAGAAACAAGACCTCCTTCAACACTAAAACAACTTCCAGCACAGAAACAAGACCTCCTTCAACACAGAAACACAGAAACAAGACCTCCTTCAACACTTCAACACAGAAACAAGACCTCCTTCAACACTAAAACAACTTCCAGCACAGAAACAAGACCTCCTTCAACACTAAAACAACTTCCAGCACAGAAACAAGACCTCCTTCAACACTAAAACAACTTCCAGCACAGAAACAAGACCTCCTTCAACACTAAAACAACTTCCAGCACAGAAACAAGACCTCCTTCAACACTTCAACACAGAAACAAGACCTCCTTCAACACTTCAACACAGAAACAAGACCTCCTTCAACACTCAAACAACTTCCAGCACAGAAACAAGACCTCCTTCAACACTTCAACACAGAAACAAGACCTCCTTCAACACTCAAACAACTTCCAGCACAGAAACAAGACCTCCTTCAACACTCAAACAACTTCCAGCATAGAAACAAGACCTCCTTCAACACTTCAACACAGAAACAAGACCTCCTTCAACACTCAAACAACTTCCAACACAGAAACAAGACCTCCTTCAACACTAAAACAACTTCCAGCACAGAAACAAGACATCCTTCAACACTTCAACACAGAAACAAGACCTCCTTCAACACTTCAACACAGAAACAAGACCTCCTTCAACACTAAAACAACTTCCAGCACAGAAACAAGACCTCCTTCAACACTAAAACAACTTCCAGCACAGAAACAAGACCTCCTTCAACACTAAAACAACTTCCAACACAGAAACAAGACCTCCTTCAACACTTCAACACAGAAACAAGACCTCCTTCAACACAGAAACAAGACCTCCTTCAACCCTAAAACAACTTCCAGCACAGAAACAAGACCTCCTTCAACACAGAAACAAGACCTCCTTCAACACAGAAACAAGACATCCTTCAACACTAAAACAACTTCCAGCACAGAAACAAGACCTCCTTCAACACTTCAACACAGAAACAAGACCTCCTTCAACACAGAAACAAGACCTCCTTCAACACTCAAACAACTTCCAGCACAGAAACAAGACCTCCTTCAACACTTCAACACAGAAACAAGACCTCCTTCAACACTCAAACAACTTCCAACACAGAAACAAGACCTCCTTCAACACTAAAACAACTTCCAGCACAGAAACAAGACCTCCTTCAACACAGAAACACAGAAACAAGACCTCCTTCAACACTTCAACACAGAAACAAGACCTCCTTCAACACTAAAACAACTTCCAGCACAGAAACAAGACCTCCTTCAACACAGAAACACAGAAACAAGACCTCCTTCAACACTTCAACACAGAAACAAGACCTCCTTCAACACTTCAACACAGAAACAAGACCTCCTTCAACACTAAAACAACTTCCAGCACAGAAACAAGACCTCCTTCAACACTCCAACAACTTCCAGCACAGACACAAGACCTCCTTCAACACTTCAACACAGAAACAAGACCTCAACACTCCAACAACTTCCAGCACAGAAACAAGACCTCCTTCAACACTAAAACAACTTCCAGCACAGAAACAAGACCTCCTTCAACACTTCAACACAGAAACAAGACCTCCTTCAACACTAAAACAACTTCCAGCACAGAAACAAGACCTCCTTCAACACTAAAACAACTTCCAGCACAGAAACAAGACCTCCTTCAACACTTCAACACAGAAACAAGACCTCCTTCAACACTCCAACAACTTCCAACTCAGAAACAAGACCTCCTTCAACACTTCAACACAGAAACAAGACCTCCTTCAACACTAAAACAACTTCCAGCACAGAAACAAGACCTCCTTCAACACTTCAACACAGAAACAAGACCTCCTTCAACACTTCAACACAGAAACAAGACCTCCTTCAACACTCAAACAACTTCCAGCACAGAAACAAGACCTCCTTCAACACTCAAACAACTTCCAGCATAGAAACAAGACCTCCTTCAACACTTCAACACAGAAACAAGACCTCCTTCAACACTCAAACAACTTCAACACAGAAACAAGACCTCCTTCAACACTAAAACAACTTCCAGCACAGAAACAAGACATCCTTCAACACTAAAACAACTTCCAACACAGAAACAAGACCTCCTTCAACACTTCAACACAGAAACAAGACCTCCTTCAACACAGAAACAAGACCTCCTTCAACCCTAAAACAACTTCCAGCACAGAAACAAGACCTCCTTCAACACAGAAACAAGACCTCCTTCAACACAGAAACAAGACCTCCTTCAACACTAAAACAACTTCCAGCACAGAAACAAGACCTCCTTCAACACTAAAACAACTTCCAACACAGAAACAAGACCTCCTTCAACACTAAAACAACTTCCAGCACAGAAACAAGACCTCCTTCAACACTCCAACAACTTCCAACTCAGAAACAAGACCTCCTTCAACACTTCAACACAGAAACAAGACCTCCTTCAACACTAAAACAACTTCCAGCACAGAAACAAGACCTCCTTCAACACTTCAACACAGAAACAAGACCTCCTTCAACACTTCAACACAGAAACAAGACCGCCTTCAACACTCAAACAACTTCCAGCACAGAAACAAGACCTCCTTCAACACTCAAACAACTTCCAGCACAGAAACAAGACCTCCTTCAACACTTCAACACAGAAACAAGACCTCCTTCAACACTAAAACAACTTCCAGCACAGAAACAAGACCTCCTTCAACACAGAAACACAGAAACAAGACCTCCTTCAACACTTCAACACAGAAACAAGACCTCCTTCAACACTAAAACAACTTCCAGCACAGAAACAAGACCTCCTTCAACACTAAAACAACTTCCAGCACAGAAACAAGACCTCCTTCAACACTAAAACAACTTCCAGCACAGAAACAAGACCTCCTTCAACACTAAAACAACTTCCAGCACAGAAACAAGACCTCCTTCAACACTAAAACAACTTCCAGCACAGAAACAAGACCTCCTTCAACACAGAAACACAGAAACAAGACCTCCTTCAACACTTCAACACAGAAACAAGACCTCCTTCAACACTAAAACAACTTCCAGCACAGAAACAAGACCTCCTTCAACACAGAAACACAGAAACAAGACCTCCTTCAACACTTCAACACAGAAACAAGACCTCCTTCAACACTTCAACACAGAAACAAGACCTCCTTCAACACTAAAACAACTTCCAGCACAGAAACAAGACCTCCTTCAACACTCCAACAACACAGAAACAAGACCTCCTTCAACACTTCAACACAGAAACAAGACCTCCTTCAACACTCCAACAACTTCCAGCACAGAAACAAGACCTCCTTCAACACTAAAACAACTTCCAGCACAGAAACAAGACCTCCTTCAACACTTCAACACAGAAACAAGACCTCCTTCAACACTAAAACAACTTCCAGCACAGAAACAAGACCTCCTTCAACACTAAAACAACTTCCAGCACAGAAACAAGACCTCCTTCAACACTTCAACACAGAAACAAGACCTCCTTCAACACTCCAACAACTTCCAACTCAGAAACAAGACCTCCTTCAACACTTCAACACAGAAACAAGACCTCCTTCAACACTAAAACAACTTCCAGCACAGAAACAAGACCTCCTTCAACACTTCAACACAGAAACAAGACCTCCTTCAACACTTCAACACAGAAACAAGACCTCCTTCAACACTCAAACAACTTCCAGCACAGAAACAAGACCTCCTTCAACACTCAAACAACTTCCAGCATAGAAACAAGACCTCCTTCAACACTTCAACACAGAAACAAGACCTCCTTCAACACTCAAACAACTTCCAACACAGAAACAAGACCTCCTTCAACACTAAAACAACTTCCAGCACAGAAACAAGACATCCTTCAACACTTCAACACAGAAACAAGACTTCAACACAGAAACAAGACCTCCTTCAACACTAAAACAACTTCCAGCACAGAAACAAGACCTCCTTCAACACTAAAACAACAGCACAGAAACAAGACCTCCTTCAACACTAAAACAACTTCCAACACAGAAACAAGACCTCCTTCAACACTTCAACACAGAAACAAGACCTCCTTCAACACAGAAACAAGACCTCCTTCAACCTAAAACAACTTCCAGCACAGAAACAAGACCTCCTTCAACACAGAAACAAGACCTCCTTCAACACTCCAACAACTCCTCCTTCAACACAGAAACAAGACCTCCTTCAACACTAAAACAACTTCCAGCACAGAAACAAGACCTCCTTCTAAAACAACTTCCAACACAGAAACAAGACCTCCTTCAACACTTCAACACAGAAACAAGACCTCCTTCAACACTAAAACAACTTCCAGCACAGAAACAAGACCTCCTTTCAACAACTTCAACACAGAAACAAGACCTCCTTCAACACTTCAACACAGAAACAAGACCTCCTTCAACACTAAAACAACTTCCAGCACAGAAACAAGACCTCCTTCAACACTTCAACACAGAAACAAGACCTCCTTCAACACTTCAACACAGAAACAAGACCTCCTTCAACACTTCCAACACAGAAACAAGACCTCCTTCAACACTAAAACAACTTCCAGCACAGAAACAAGACCTCCTTCAACACTTCAACACAGAAACAAGACCTCCTTCAACACTAAAACACTTCCAGCACAGAAACAAGACCTCCTTCAACACAGAAACACAGAAACAAGACCTCCTTCAACACTTCAACACAGAAACAAGACCTCCTTCAACAACTTCAACACAGAAACAAGACCTCCTTCAACACTAAAACAACTTCCAACACAGAAACAAGACCTCCTTCAACACTAAAACAACTTCCAGCACAGAAACAAGACCTCCTTCAACACTAAAACAACTTCCAGCACAGAAACAAGACCTCCTTCAACACTAAAACAACTTCCAACACAGAAACAAGACCTCCTTCAACACTAAAACAACTTCCAGCACAGAAACAAGACCTCCTTCAACACTTCAACACAGAAACAAGACCTCCTTCAACACAGAAACAAGACCTCCTTCAACACTAAAACAAAGCACAGAAACAAGACCTCCTTCAACACAGAAACAAGACTTCAACACAGAAACAAGACCTCCTTCAACACTAAAACAACTTCCAGCACAGAAACAAGACCTCCTTCAACACTAAAACAACTTCCAACACAGAAACAAGACCTCCTTCAACACTTCAAAAACAAGACCTCCTTCAACACAGAAACAAGACCTCCTTCAACACTAAAACAACTTCCAGCACAGAAACAAGACCTCCTTCAACACTCAAACAGACTCCTTCCAGCACAGAAACAAGACCTCCTTCAACACTAAAACAACTTCCAACACAGAAACAAGACCTCCTTCAACACTTCAACACAGAAACAAGACCTCCTTCAACACTAAAACAACTTCCAGCACAGAAACAAGACCTCCTTCAACACTCCAACAACTTTTCTGGAAGTCAAATTATTTTCAACACCACCCTCCAAAGTTAGAGCCTCTCCTGTGCATGAAGAGTGGAACACGTCCCCTACAATTACAGCACATTGTAACATCCCCTGTCCTTAGTTCTACCCTAAAAGCCCCACATCAGACACAGGTTTCCATTAACACATGAAGACCCACTATATAGAACTCTGTGTGTGTGTGTGTGTGTGTGTGTGTGTGTGTGTGTGTGTGTGTGTGTGTGTGTGTGTGTGTGTGTGTGTGTGTGTGTGTGTGTGTGTGTGTGTGTGTGTGTGTGTGTGTGTGTGTGTGTGTGTGTGTGTGTGTGTGTGTGTGTGTGTGTGTGTGTGTGTGTGTGTGTGTGTGTGTGTGTGTAACAGGAGCTCACTCAGTGTGTGTAGATGGATACGCTGTACTCACATTACCATGGTGACAGTGTAGAAGTGTCTCTGTGAGAGGGCCAATCATGTGAGTGGGCTCCTAGACCATAGCACAGCTTAGCAGAGCTCCAATAGCAGCAGCCTGCCATACCACGGCCTGCTAGGGAGACACTCCAGGGATGGCTGTTAGCACCATCTCATCAAATCTCTCTACAGTGATCATGTAGATTGTGGAGCTGCTTCCTAAAGAGGGGGTACATGAGGAGTGAATTTCTCAGGGTGGGTGTGTGAGTGGGGAGGACAGGAACAAGGAGAAGGTTGAGTTGGTGCTGGTTCTGTCACTGCCTCTCCACCTTGGTCTTCTGATGGTAATCAATGTGATGTGTGGGTTTGTTCTATATTTATATTGTATGTATTTATTTTAATCCCAGGTCCCCATCAGGAGGCCTTTTGCCTTTTGGTAGGCCGTCATTGTTCTTCACTGACTTACAGTCATGTTAAATACAAAATAATGGGTGGTCCGGGGAGAACCCAGACCCTGATGGTTTGTGCCATGCTCTGAGGACTGACTACAGAAGGTCACAATTGTTCTGAGGACTGACCAGAGTTAAATAAAAATAATAAAATAGAAATCAGAAGAGATGGTTGTAGTGTGTGTGAGGACTGACTAGAGTCACTGTAGGTGATGAGGACTGACTAGAGTCACTGTAGGTGATGAGGACTGACTAGAGTCACTGTAGGTGATGAGGACTGACTAGAGCTGACTAGAGTCACTGTAGGTGATGAGGACTGACTAGAGTCACTGTAGGTGTGTGAGGACTGACTAGAGCCACTGTAGGTGATGAGGACTGACTAGAGTCACTGTAGGTGATGAGGACTGACTAGAGTCACTGTAGGTGATGAGGACTGACTAGAGTCACTGTAGGTGATGAGGACTGACTAGAGTCACTGTAGGTGATGAGGACTGACTAGAGTCACTGTAGGTGATGAGGACTGACTAGAGTCACTGTAGGTGATGAGGACTGACTAGAGTCACTGTAGGTGATGAGGACTGACTAGAGTCACTGTAGGTGATGAGGACTGACAAGAGTCACTGTAGGTGATGAGGACTGACTAGAGTCACTGTAGGTGATGAGGACTGACTAGAGTCACTGTAGGTGATGAGGACTGACTAGAGTCACTGTAGGTGATGAGGACTGACTAGAGTCACTGTAGGTGATGAGGACTGACTAGAGTCACTGTAGGTGATGAGGACTGACTAGAGTCACTGTAGGTGATGAGGACTGACTAGAGCCACTGTAGGTGATGAGGACTGACTAGAGTCACTGTAGGTGTGAGGACTGACTAGAGTCACTGTAGGTGATGAGGACTGACTAGAGCCACTGTAGGTGATGAGGACTGACTAGAGTCACTGTAGGTGATGAGGACTGACTAGAGTCACTGTAGGTGATGAGGACTGACTAGAGTCACTGTAGGTGATGAGGACTGACTAGAGTCACTGTAGGTGATGAGGACTGACTAGAGTCACTGTAGGTGATGAGGACTGACTAGAGTCACTGTAGGTGATGAGGACTGACTAGAGTCACTGTAGGTGATGAGGACTGACTAGAGTCACTGTAGGTGATGAGGACTGACTAGAGTCACTGTAGGTGATGAGGACTGACTAGAGTCACTGTAGGTGTGTGAGGACTGACTAGAGTCACTGTAGGTGATGAGGACTGACTAGAGTCACTGTAGGTGATGAGGACTGACTAGAGTCACTGTAGGTGATGAGGACTGACTAGAGTCACTGTAGGTGATGAGGACTGACTAGAGTCACTGTAGGTGATGAGGACTGACTAGTGTCACTGTAGGTGATGAGGACTGACTAGAGTCACTGTAGGTGATGAGGACTGACTAGAGTCACTGTAGGTGATGAGGACTGACTAGAGTCACTGTAGGTGATGAGGACTGACTAGAGTCACTGTAGGTGTGTGAGGACTGACTAGAGCCACTGTAGGTGATGAGGACTGACTAGAGTCACTGTAGGTGATGAGGACTGACTAGAGTCACTGTAGGTGATGAGGACTGACTAGAGTCACTGTAGGTGATGAGGACTGACTAGAGTCACTGTAGGTGATGAGGACTGACTAGAGTCACTGTAGGTGATGAGGACTGACTAGAGTCACTGTAGGTGATGAGGACTGACTAGAGTCACTGTAGGTGTGTGAGGACTGACTAGAGCCACTGTAGGTGATGAGGACTGACTAGAGTCACTGTAGGTGATGAGGACTGACTAGAGTCACTGTAGGTGATGAGGACTGACTAGAGTCACTGTAGGTGATGAGGACTGACTAGAGTCACTAGGTGTGTGAGGACTGACTAGAGCCACTGTAGGTGATGAGGACTGACTAGAGTCACTGTAGGTGATGAGGACTGACTAGAGTCACTGTAGGTGATGAGGACTGACTAGAGTCACTGTAGGTGATGAGGACTGACTAGAGTCACTGTAGGTGATGAGGACTGACTAGAGTCACTGTAGGTGATGAGGACTGACTAGAGTCACTGTAGGGTGATGAGGACTGACTAGAGTCACTGTAGGTGATGAGGACTGACTAGAGTCACTGTAGGTGATGAGGACTGACTAGAGTCACTGTAGGTGATGAGGACTGACTAGAGTCACTGTAGGTGATGAGGACTGACTAGAGTCACTGTAGGTGATGAGGACTGACTAGAGCCACTGTAGGTGATGAGGACTGACTAGAGTCACTGTAGGTGATGAGGACTGACTAGAGTCACTGTAGGTGATGAGGACTGACTAGAGTCACTGTAGGTGATGAGGACTGACTAGAGCCACTGTAGGTGATGAGGACTGACTAGAGTCACTGTAGGTGATGAGGACTGACTAGAGTCACTGTAGGTGATGAGGACTGACTAGAGTCACTGTAGGTGTGTGAGGACTGACTAGAGTCACTGTAGGGTGTGAGGACTGACTAGAGCCACTGTAGGTGATGAGGACTGACTAGAGTCACTGTAGGTGATGAGGACTGACTAGAGTCACTGTAGGTGATGAGGACTGACTAGAGTCACTGTAGGTGATGAGGACTGACTAGAGTCACTGTAGGTGATGAGGACTGACTAGAGTCACTGTAGGTGATGAGGACTGACTAGAGTCACTGTAGGTGATGAGGACTGACTAGAGTCACTGTAGGTGATGAGGACTGACTAGAGCCACTGTAGGTGATGAGGACTGACAAGAGTCACTGTAGGTGTGTGAGGACTGACTAGAGTCACTGTAGGTGATGAGGACTGACTAGAGCCACTGTAGGTGATGAGGACTGACTAGAGCCACTGTAGGTGATGAGGACTGACTAGAGTCACTGTAGGTGATGAGGACTGACTAGAGTCACTGTAGGTGATGAGGACTGACTAGAGTCACTGTAGGTGATGAGGACTGACTAGAGTCACTGTAGGTGATGAGGACTGACTAGAGCTAGAGTCACTGTAGGTGATGAGGACTGACTAGAGCCACTGTAGGTGATGAGGACTGACTAGAGTCACTGTAGGTGATGAGGACTGACTAGAGTCACTGTAGGTGATGAGGACTGACTAGAGTCACTGTAGGTGATGAGGACTGACTAGAGCCACTGTAGGTGATGAGGACTGACTAGAGTCACTGTAGGTGATGAGGACTGACTAGAGCCACTGTAGGTGATGAGGACTGACTAGAGTCACTGTAGGTGATGAGGACTGACTAGAGCCACTGTAGGTGATGAGGACTGACTAGAGTCACTGTAGGTGATGAGGACTGACTAGAGTCACTGTAGGTGATGAGGACTGACTAGAGTCACTGTAGGTGATGAGGACTGACTAGAGTCACTGTAGGTGATGAGGACTGACTAGAGCCACTGTAGGTGATGAGGACTGACTAGAGCCACTGTAGGTGATGAGGACTGACTAGAGCCACTGTAGGTGATGAGGACTGACTAGAGTCACTGTAGGTGATGAGGACTGACTAGAGTCACTGTAGGTGATGAGGACTGACTAGAGTCACTGTAGGTGATGAGGACTGACTAGAGTCACTGTAGGTGATGAGGACTGACTAGAGTCACTGTAGGTGATGAGGACTGACTAGAGTCACTGTAGGTGATGAGGACTGACTAGAGTCACTGTAGGTGTGTGAGGACTGACTAGAGTCACTGTAGGTGATGAGGACTGACTAGAGCCACTGTAGGTGATGAGGACTGACTAGAGTCACTGTAGGGTGATGAGGACTGACTAGAGTCACTGTAGGTGATGAGGACTGACTAGAGCCACTGTAGGTGATGAGGACTGACTAGAGTCACTGTAGGTGATGAGGACTGACTAGAGTCACTGTAGGTGATGAGGACTGACTAGAGTCACTGTAGGTGATGAGGACTGACTAGAGTCACTGTAGGTGATGAGGACTGACTAGAGCCACTGTAGGTGATGAGGACTGACTAGAGTCACTGTAGGTGATGAGGACTGACTAGAGTCACTGTAGGTGATGAGGACTGACTAGAGTCACTGTAGGTGATGAGGACTGACTAGAGTCACTGTAGGTGATGAGGACTGACTAGAGTCACTGTAGGTGATGAGGACACTAGAGTCAGGTGATGAGGACTGACTAGAGCCACTGTAGGTGTGTGAGGACTGACTAGAGTCACTGTAGGTGTGTGAAGACTGACTAGAGCCACTGTAGGTGATGAGGACTGACTAGAGTCACTGTAGGTGTGTGAGGACTGACTAGAGTCACTGTAGGTGATGAGGACTGACTAGAGCCACTGTAGGTGATGAGGACTGACTAGAGTCACTGTAGGTGTGTGAGGACTGACTAGAGTCACTGTAGGTGATGAGGACTGACTAGAGTCACTGTAGGTGTGTGAGGACTGACTAGAGTCACTGTAGGTGTGTGAGGACTGACTAGAGTCACTGTAGGTGTGTGAGGACTGACTAGAGTCACTGTAGGTGATGAGGACTGACTAGAGTCACTGTAGGTGTGTGAGGACTGACTAGAGTCACTGTAGGTGATGAGGACTGACTAGAGCCACTGTAGGTGATGAGGACTGACTAGAGTCACTGTAGGTGATGAGGACTGACTAGAGTCACTGTAGGTGATGAGGACTGACTAGAGTCACTGTAGGTGTGTGAGGACTGACTAGAGTCACTGTAGGTGATGAGGACTGACTAGATTCACTGTAGGTGATGAGGACTGACAAGAGTCACTGTAGGTGATGAGGACTGACTAGAGTCACTGTAGGTGATGAGGACTGACTAGAGTCACTGTAGGTGATGAGGACTGACTAGAGTCACTGTAGGTGATGAGGACTGACTAGAGTCACTGTAGGTGATGAGGACTGACTAGAGTCACTGTAGGTGATGAGGACTGACTAGAGCCACTGTAGGTGTGTGAGGACTGACTAGAGTCACTAGGTGTGTGAGGACTGACTAGAGCCACTGTAGGTGATGAGGACTGACTAGAGCCACTGTAGGTGATGAGGACTGACTAGAGCCACTGTAGGTGATGAGGACTGACTAGAGTCACTGTAGGTGATGAGGACTGACTAGAGTCACTGTAGGCGTGTGAGGACTGACTAGAGTCACTGTAGGTGATGAGGACTGACTAGAGTCACTGTAGGTGATGAGGACTGACTAGAGTCACTGTAGGTGATGAGGACTGACTAGAGTCACTATAGGTGATGAGGACTGACTAGAGTCACTGTAGGTGATGAGGACTGACTAGAGTCACTGTAGGTGTGTGAGGACTGACTAGAGTCACTGTAGGTGTGTGAGGACTGACTAGAGTCACTGTAGGTGTGTGAGGACTGACTAGAGCCACTGTAGGTGTGTGAGGACTGACTAGAGTCACTGTAGGTGTGTGAGGACTGACTAGAGTCACTGTAGGTGTGTGAGGACTGACTAGAGTCACTGTAGGTGTGTGAGGACTGACTAGAGCCACTGTAGGTGATGAGGACTGACTAGAGTCACTGTAGGTGTGTGAGGACTGACTAGAGTCACTGTAGGTGATGAGGACTGACTAGATTCACTGTAGGTGATGAGGACTGACAAGAGTCACTGTAGGTGATGAGGACTGACTAGAGTCACTGTAGGTGATGAGGACTGACTAGAGTCACTGTAGGTGATGAGGACTGACTAGAGTCACTGTAGGTGATGAGGACTGACTAGAGTCACTGTAGGTGATGAGGACTGACTAGAGCCACTGTAGGTGATGAGGACTGACTAGAGCCAGTGTAGGTGATGAGGACTGACAAGAGTCACTGTAGGTGATGAGGACTGACTAGAATAGGTGTGTGTGTCACTCAGAATCCAAACAGACATACAAAACAGCACCATAAACACCACGGTACGGCCGTGGAGCAGAACATACTGCATTAATATTACTGAGAACATGGTCCTCTAGAACATACAGCATTAATATTACTGAGAACATGGTCCTCTAGAACATACTGCATTAATATTACTGAGAACATGGTCCTCTAGAACATACTGCATTAATATTACTGAGAACATGGTCCTCTGGAACATACAGCCTTAATATTACTGAGAACATGGTCCTCTAGAACATACTGCATTAATATTACTGAGAACATGGTCCTCTAGAACATACAGCATTAATATTACTGAGAACATGGTCCTGTAGAACATACAGCATTAATATTACTGAGAACATGGTCCTCTAGAACATACAGCATTAATATTACTGAGAACATGGTCCTCTGGAACATACAGCATTAATATTAGTGAGAACATGGTCCTCTAGAACATACAGCATTAATATTACTGAGAACATGGTCCTCTAGAACATACTGCATTAATATTACTGAGAACATGGTCCTCTAGAACATACAGCATTAATATTACTGAGAACATGGTCCTCTGGAACATACAGCATTAATATTACTGAGAACATGGTCCTCTAGAACATACAGCATTAATATTACTGAGAACATGGTCCTCTAGAACATACTGCATTAATATTACTGAGAACATGGTCCTCTAGAACATACAGCATTAATATTACTGAGAACATGGTCCTCTAGAACATACAGCATTAATATTAGTGAGAACATGGTCCTCTAGAACATACAGCATTAATATTACTGAGAACATGGTCCTCTAGAACATACTGCATTAATATTACTGAGAACATGGTCCTCTAGAACATACAGCATTAATATTACTGAGAACATGGTCCTCTAGAACATACAGCATTAATAATAGTGAGAACATGGTCCTCTAGAACATACAGCATTAATATTACTGAGAACATGGTCCTCTAGAACATACTGCATTAATATTACTGAGAACATGGTCCTCTAGAACATACTGCATTAATATTACTGAGAACATGGTCCTCTAGAACATACAGCATTAATATTACTGAGAACATGGTCCTCTGGAACATACAGCATTAATATTACTGAGAACATGGTCCTCTAGAACATACTGCATTAATATTACTGAGAACATGGTCCTCTAGAACATACAGCATTCAGATTAGTGAGAACATGGTCCTCTAGAACATACAGCATTAATATTAGTGAGAACATGGTCCTCTAGAACATACTGCATTAATATTACTGAGAACATGGTCCTCTAGAACATACAGCATTAATATTAGTGAGAACATGGTCCTCTGGAACATACAGCATTCAGATTAGTGAGAACATGGTCCTCTAGAACATACAGCATTAATATTACTGAGAACATGGTCCTCTAGAACATACAGCATTAATATTAGTGAGAACATGGTCCTCTAGAACATACAGCATTAATATTACTGAGACCATGGTCCTCTAGAACATACAGCATTAAGATTACTGAGAACATGGTCCTCTAGAACATACAGCATTAATATTACTGAGAACATGGTCCTCTAGAACATACAGCATTAATATTACTGAGAACATGGTCCTCTAGAACATACAGCATTAATATTACTGAGAACATGGTCCTCTAGAACATACTGCATTAATATTACTGAGAACATGGTCCTCTAGAACATACAGCATTAATATTACTGAGACCATGGTCCTCTAGAACATACAGCATTAAGATTACTGAGAACATGGTCCTCTAGAACATACAGCATTAATATTACTGAGAACATGGTCCTCTAGAACATACAGCATTAACAGCAGCATTGTTATGTTATCCAGTCTATTCATAAGTCTCATTTGTCCCGTTCACTAGTTTCCCAACAGTCTGGTGCCAAAGTGCTACATTATGAGTAATGGGAGGAGGAAATAACCATGTTATATCACTAATGATACCACACCTTGTGTCTGGTACAGAGTCACTGGGCTGTGTTTTATATCACTAATGATACCACACCTTGTGTCTGATACAGAGTCACTGGGCTGTGTTTTATATCACTAATGATACCACACCTTGTGTCTGGTACAGAGTCACTGGGCTGTGTTTTATATCACTAATGATACCACACCTTGTGTCTGGTACAGAGTCACTGGGCTGTGTTTAATATCACTAATGATACCACACCTTGTGTCTGGTACAGAGTCACTGGGCTGTGTTTTATATCACTAATGATACCACACCTTGTGTCTGGTACAGAGTCACTGGGCTGTGTTTTATATCACTAATGATACCACACCTTGTGTCTGGTACAGAGTCACTGGGCTGTGTTTAATATCACTAATGATACCACACCTTGTGTCTGGTACAGAGTCACTGGGCTGTGTTTTATATCACTAATGATACCACACCTTGTGTCTGGTACAGAGTCACTGGGCTGTGTTTTATATCACTAATGATACCACACCTTGTGTCTGATACAGAGTCACTGGGCTGTGTTTTATATCACTAATGATACCACACCTTGTGTCTGGTACAGAGTCACTGGGCTGTGTTTTATATCACTAATGATACCACACCTTGTGTCTGGTACAGAGTCACTGGGCTGTGTTTTATATCACTAATGATACCACACCTTGTGTCTGGTACAGAGTCACTGGGCTGTGTTTTATATCACTAATGATACCACACCTTGTGTCTGGTACAGAGTCACTGGGCTGTGTTTTATATCACTAATGATACCACACCTTGTGTCTGGTACAGAGTCACTGGGCTGTGTTTTATATCACTAATGATACCACACCTTGTGTCTGATACAGAGTCACTGGGCTGTGTTTTATATCACTAATGATACCACACCTTGTGTCTGGTACAGAGTCACTGGGCTGTGTTTTATATCACTAATGATACCACACCTTGTGTCTGGTACAGAGTCACTGGGCTGTGTTTTATATCACTAATGATACCACACCTTGTGTCTGGTACAGAGTCACTGGGCTGTGTTTTATATCACTAATGATACCACACCTTGTGTCTGGTACAGAGTCACTGGGCTGTGTTTTATATCACTAATGATACCACACCTTGTGTCTGGTACAGAGTCACTGGGCTGTGTTTTATATCACTAATGATACCACACCTTGTGTCTGATACAGAGTCACTGGGCTGTGTTTTATATCACTAATGATACCACACCTTGTGTCTGGTACAGAGTCACTGGGCTGTGTTTTATATCACTAATGATACCACACCTTGTGTCTGGTACAGAGTCACTGGGCTGTGTTTTATATCACTAATGATACCACACCTTGTGTCTGGTACAGAGTCACTGGGCTGTGTTTTATATCACTAATGATACCACACCTTGTGTCTGGGCTGTGTTTTATATCACTAATGATACCACACCTTGTGTCTGGTACAGAGTCTCTGGGCTGTGTTTTATATCACTAATGATACCACACCTTGTGTCTGGTACAGTCACTGGGCTGTGTTTAATATCACTAATGATACCACACCTTGTGTCTGATAGAGGCTGTTTTGCTCTCACTCTTTAAGTTGTTATACAAAGCTGTTCATATTGTACCTTACTGTAATAGATTTCCATTCAAAAATTGGGAAAAATAGCGTTTTAGCAACAAACAAAAAACATTTCTCAAGCAAAAACGTAGATAGTCTGAGGTGTTTGTGTTGTGGGTTGAGACACAGCATGGTGGCTGTCATTTCAACCATAGATATATAATACATAGAACAGACACTATCCCCTTTAGACCCGCGCAATGTAGCTGCTACACCTTTTACTTTGAGCATCTATATCTCCTCAATGTTGAGTCCTTCAGGTCCAAAAGGTCCCTTTCTGATCACTTCTACTACGGACTAACATGTATAGAGAGTTTCATTCAAATCACATGGGGAGGTGCAGTCCAAAACAAATCACATGGGGAGGTGCAGTCCAAAACAAATCACATGGGGAGGTGCAGTCCAAAACAAATCACATGGGGAGGTGCAGTCCAAAACAAATCACATGGGGAGGTGCAGTCCAAAACAAATCACATGGGGAGGTGCAGTCCAAAACAAATCACATGGGGAGGTGCAGTCCAAAACAAATCACATGGGGAGGTGCAGTCCAAAACAAAGCACATGGGGAGGTGCAGTCCAAAACAAATCACATGGGGAGGTGCAGTCCAAAACAGATCACATGGGGAGGTGCAGTCCAAAACAAATCACATGGGGAGGTGCAGTCCAAAACAAATCACATGGGGAGGTGCAGTCCAAAACAAATCACATGGGGAGGTGCAGTCCAAAACAAATCACAAGGGGAGGTGCAGTCCAAAACAAATCACATGGGGAGGTGCAGTCCAAAACAAATCACATGGGGAGGTGCAGTCCAAAACAAATCACATGGGGAGGTGCAGTCCAAAACAAATCACATGGGGAGGTGCAGTCCAAAACAAATCACATGGGGAGGTGCAGTCCAAAACAAATCACATGGGGAGGTGCAGTCCAAAACAAATCACATGGGGAGGTGCAGTCCAAAACAAATCACATGGGGAGGTGCAGTCCAAAACAAATCACATGGGGAGGTGCAGTCCAAAACAAATCACATGGGGAGGTGCAGTCCAAAACAAATCACAAGGGGAGGTGCAGTCCAAAACAAATCACATGGGGAGGTGCAGTCCAAAACAAATCACATGGGGAGGTGCAGTCCAAAACAAATCACATGGGGAGGTGCAGTCCAAAACAAATCACATGGGGAGGTGCAGTCCAAAACAAATCACATGGGGAGGTGCAGTCCAAAACAAATCACATGGGGAGGTGCAGTCCAAAACAAATCACATGGGGAGGTGCAGTCCAAAACAAATCACATGGGGAGGTGCAGTCCAAAACAAATCACATGGGGAGGTGCAGTCCAAAACAAATCACATGGGGAGGTGCAGTCCAAAACAAATCACAAGGGGAGGTGCAGTCCAAAACAAATCACATGGGGAGGTGCAGTCCAAAACAAATCACATGGGGAGGTGCAGTCCAAAACAAATCACATGGGGAGGTGCAGTCCAAAACAAATCACATGGGGAGGTGCAGTCCAAAACAAATCACATGGGGAGGTGCAGTCCAAAACAAATCACATGGGGAGGTGCAGTCCAAAACAAATCACATGGGGAGGTGCAGTCCAAAACAAATCACATGGGGAGGTGCAGTCCAAAACAAATCACAAGGGGAGGTGCAGTCCAAAACAAATCACATGGGGAGGTGCAGTCCAAAACAAATCACATGGGGAGGTGCAGTCCAAAACAAATCACATGGGGAGGTGCAGTCCAAAACAAATCACATGGGGAGGTGCAGTCCAAAACAAATCACATGGGGAGGTGCAGTCCAAAACAAATCACATGGGGAGGTGCAGTCCAAAACAAATCACATGGGGAGGTGCAGTCCAAAACAAATCACATGGGGAGGTGCAGTCCAAAACAAATCACATGGGGAGGTGCAGTCCAAAACAAATCACATGGGGAGGTGCAGTCCAAAACAAATCACATGGGGAGGTGCAGTCCAAAACAAATCACATGGGGAGGTGCAGTCCAAAACAAATCACATGGGGAGGTGCAGTCCAAAACAAATCACATGGGGAGGTGCAGTCCAAAACCAATCACATGGGGAGGTGCAGTCCAAAACAAATCACATGGGGAGGTGCAGTCCAAAACAAATCACATGGGGAGGTGCAGTCCAAAACAAATCACATGGGGAGGTGCAGTCCAAAACAAATCACATGGGGAGGTGCAGTCCAAAAAGAGATTGAAATGAAACGTGTATAGAGAGTTTCATTCAAATCACATGGGGAGGTGCAGTCCAAAACAAATCACATGGGGAGGTGCAGTCCAAAACAAATCACATGGGGAGGTGCAGTCCAAAACAAATCACATGGGGAGGTGCAGTCCAAAACAAATCACAAGGGGAGGTGCAGTCCAAAACAAATCACATGGGGAGGTGCAGTCCAAAACAAATCACATGGGGAGGTGCAGTCCAAAACAAATCACATGGGGAGGTGCAGTCCAAAACAAATCACATGGGGAGGTGCAGTCCAAAACAAATCACATGCAGGGGAGGTGCAGTCCAAAACAAATCACATGGGGAGGTGCAGTCCAAAACAAATCACATGGGGAGGTGCAGTCCAAAACAAATCACATGGGGAGGTGCAGTCCAAAACAAATCACATGGGGAGGTGCAGTCCAAAACAAATCACATGGGGAGGTGCAGTCCAAAACAAATCACATGGGGAGGTGCAGTCCAAAACAAATCACATGGGGAGGTGCAGTCCAAAACAAATCACATGGGGAGGTGCAGTCCAAAACAAATCACATGGGGAGGTGCAGTCCAAAACAAATCACATGGGAGGTGCAGTCCAAAACAAATCACATGGGGAGGTGCAGTCCAAAACAAATCACATGGGGAGGTGCAGTCCAAAACAAATCACATGGGGAGGTGCAGTCCAAAACAAATCACATGGGGAGGTGCAGTCCAAAACAAATCACATGGGGAGGTGCAGTCCAAAACAAATCACATGGGGAGGTGCAGTCCAAAACAAATCACATGGGGAGGTGCAGTCCAAAACAAATCACATGGGGAGGTGCAGTCCAAAACAAATCACATGGGGAGGTGCAGTCCAAAACAAATCACATGGGGAGGTGCAGTCCAAAACAAATCACATGGGGAGGTGCAGTCCAAAACAAATCACATGGGGAGGTGCAGTCCAAAACAAATCACATGGGGAGGTGCAGTCCAAAACAAATCACATGGGGAGGTGCAGTCCAAAACAAATCACATGGGGAGGTGCAGTCCAAAACAAATCACATGGGGAGGTGCAGTCCAAAACAAATCACATGGGGAGGTGCAGTCCAAAACAAATCACATGGGGAGGTGCAGTCCAAAACAAATCACATGGGGAGGTGCAGTCCAAAACAAATCACATGGGGAGGTGCAGTCAAAAAAACAAATCACATGGGGAGGTGCAGTCCAAAACAAATCACATGGGGAGGTGCAGTCCAAAACAAATCACATGGGGAGGTGCAGTCCAA
Source organism: Oncorhynchus gorbuscha (assembly GCF_021184085.1). Lineage (NCBI taxonomy): Eukaryota > Metazoa > Chordata > Actinopteri > Salmoniformes > Salmonidae > Oncorhynchus > Oncorhynchus gorbuscha. The sequence continues at coordinate 74,485 of NW_025746387.1, forward strand.
AACAAATCACATGGGGAGGTGCAGTCCAAAACAAATCACATGGGGAGGTGCAGTCCAAAACAAATCACATGGGGAGGGGAGGTGCAGTCCAAAACAAATCACATGGGGAGGTGCAGTCCAAAACAAATCACATGGGGAGGTGCAGTCCAAAACAAATCACATGGGGAGGTGCAGTCCAAAACAAATCACATGGGGAGGTGCAGTCCAAAACAAATCACATGGGGAGGTGCAGTCCAAAACAAATCACATGGGGAGGTGCAGTCCAAAACAAATCACATGGGGAGGTGCAGTCCAAAACAAATCACATGGGGAGGTGCAGTCCAAAACAAATCACATGGGGAGGTGCAGTCCAAAACAAATCACATGGGGAGGTGCAGTCCAAAACAAATCACATGGGGAGGTGCAGTCCAAAACAAATCACATGGGGAGGTGCAGTCCAAAACAAATCACATGGGGAGGTGCAGTCCAAAACAAATCACATGGGGAGGTGCAGTCCAAAACAAATCACATGGGGAGGTGCAGTCCAAAACAAATCACATGGGGAGGTGCAGTCCAAAACAAATCACATGGGGAGGTGCAGTCCAAAACAAATCACATGGGGAGGTGCAGTCCAAAACAAATCACATGGGGAGGTGCAGTCCAAAACAAATCACATGGGGAGGTGCAGTCCAAAACAAATCACATGGGGAGGTGCAGTCCAAAACAAATCACATGGGGAGGTGCAGTCCAAAACAAATCACATGGGGAGGTGCAGTCCAAAACAAATCACATGGGGAGGTGCAGTCCAAAACAAATCACATGGGGAGGTGCAGTCCAAAACAAATCACATGGGGAGGTGCAGTCCAAAACAAATCACATGGGGAGGTGCAGTCCAAAACAAATCACATGGGGAGGTGCAGTCCAAAACAAATCACATGGGGAGGTGCAGTCCAAAACAAATCACATGGGGAGGTGCAGTCCAAAACAAATCACATGGGGAGGTGCAGTCCAAAACAAATCACATGGGGAGGTGCAGTCCAAAACAAATCACATGGGGAGGTGCAGTCCAAAACAAATCACATGGGGAGGTGCAGTCCAAAACAAATCACATGGGGAGGTGCAGTCCAAAACAAATCACATGGGGAGGTGCAGTCCAAAACAAATCACATGGGGAGGTGCAGTCCAAAACAAATCACATGGGAGGTGCAGTCCAAAACAAATCACATGGGGAGGTGCAGTCCAAAACAAATCACATGGGAGGTGCAGTCCAAAACAAATCACATGGGGAGGTGCAGTCCAAAACAAATCACATGGGGAGGTGCAGTCCAAAACAAATCACATGGGGAGGTGCAGTCCAAAACAAATCACATGGGGAGGTGCAGTCCAAAACAAATCACATGGGGAGGTGCAGTCCAAAACAAATCACATGGGGAGGTGCAGTCCAAAACAAATCACATGGGGAGGTGCAGTCCAAAACAAATCACATGGGGAGGTGCAGTCCAAAACAAATCACATGGGGAGGTGCAGTCCAAAACAAATCACATGGGGAGGTGCAGTCCAAAACAAATCACATGGGGAGGTGCAGTCCAAAACAAATCACATGGGGAGGTGCAGTCCAAAACAAATCACATGGGGAGGTGCAGTCCAAAACAAATCACATGGGGAGGTGCAGTCCAAAACAAATCACATGGGGAGGTGCAGTCCAAAACAAATCACATGGGGAGGTGCAGTCCAAAACAAATCACATGGGGAGGTGCAGTCCAAAACAAATCACATGGGGAGGTGCAGTCCAAAACAAATCACATGGGGAGGTGCAGTCCAAAACAAATCACATGGGGAGGTGCAGTCCAAAACAAATCACATGGGGAGGTGCAGTCCAAAACAAATCACATGGGGAGGTGCAGTCCAAAACAAATCACATGGGGAGGTGCAGTCCAAAACAAATCACATGGGGAGGTCCAAAACAAATCACATGGGCAGTCCAAACAAATCAAATGGGGAGGTGCAGTAGAAAGGTGCAGTCCAAAACAAATCACATGGGGAGGTGCAGTCCAAAACAAATCACATGGGGAGGTGCAGTCCAAAACAAATCACATGGGGAGGTGCAGTCCAAAACAAATCACATGGGGAGGTGCAGTCCAAAACAAATCACATGGGGAGGTGCAGTCCAAAACAAATCACATGGGGAGGTGCAGTCCAAAACAAATCACATGGGGAGGTGCAGTCCAAAACAAATCACATGGGGAGGTGCAGTCCAAAACAAATCACATGGGGAGGTGCAGTCCAAAACAAATCACATGGGGAGGTGCAGTCCAAAACAAATCACATGGGGAGGTGCAGTCCAAAACAAATCACATGGGGAGGTGCAGTCCAAAACAAATCACATGGGAGGTGCAGTCCAAAACAAATCACATGGGGAGGTGCAGTCCAAAACAAATCACATGGGGAGGTGCAGTCCAAAACAAATCACATGGGGAGGTGCAGTCCAAAACAAATCACATGGGGAGGTGCAGTCCAAAACAAATCACATGGGGAGGTGCAGTCCAAAACAAATCACATGGGGAGGTGCAGTCCAAAACAAATCACATGGGGAGGTGCAGTCCAAAACAAATCACATGGGGAGGTGCAGTCCAAAACAAATCACATGGGGAGGTGCAGTCCAAAACAAATCACATGGGGAGGTGCAGTCCAAAACAAATCACATGGGGAGGTGCAGTCCAAAACAAATCACATGGGGAGGTGCAGTCCAAAACAAATCACATGGGGAGGTGCAGTCCAAAACAAATCACATGGGGAGGTGCAGTCCAAAACAAATCACATGGGGAGGTGCAGTCCAAAACAAATCACATGGGGAGGTGCAGTCCAAAACAAATCACATGGGGAGGTGCAGTCCAAAACAAATCACATGGGGAGGTGCAGTCCAAAACAAATCACATGGGGAGGTGCAGTCCAAAACAAATCACATGGGGAGGTGCAGTCCAAAACAAATCACATGGGGAGGTGCAGTCCAAAACAAATCACATGGGGAGGTGCAGTCCAAAACAAATCACATGGGGAGGTGCAGTCCAAAACAAATCACATGGGGAGGTGCAGTCCAAAACAAATCACATGGGGAGGTGCAGTCCAAAACAAATCACATGGGGAGGTGCAGTCCAAAACAAATCACATGGGGAGGTGCAGTCCAAAACAAATCACATGGGGAGGTGCAGTCAAAAACAAATCACATGGGGAGGTGCAGTTCAAAACAAATCACATGGGGAGGTGCAGTCCAAAACAAATCACATGGGGAGGTGCAGTCCAAAACAAATCACATGGGGAGGTGCAGTCCAAAACAAATCACATGGGGAGGTGCAGTCCAAAACAAATCACATGGGGAGGTGCAGTCCAAAACAAATCACATGGGGAGGTGCAGTCCAAAACAAATCACATGGGGAGGTGCAGTCCAAAACAAATCACATGGGGAGGTGCAGTCCAAAACAAATCACATGGGGAGGTGCAGTCCAAAACAAATCACATGGGGAGGTGCAGTCCAAAACAAATCACATGGGGAGGTGCAGTCCAAAACAAATCACATGGGGAGGTGCAGTCCAAAACAAATCACATGGGGAGGTGCAGTCCAAAACAAATCACATGGGGAGGTGCAGTCCAAAACAAATCACATGGGGAGGTGCAGTCCAAAACAAATCACATGGGGAGGTGCAGTCCAAAACAAATCACATGGGGAGGTGCAGTCCAAAACAAATCACATGGGGAGGTGCAGTCCAAAACAAATCACATGGGGAGGTGCAGTCCAAAACAAATCACATGGGGAGGTGCAGTCCAAAACAAATCACATGGGGAGGTGCAGTCCAAAACAAATCACATGGGGAGGTGCAGTCCAAAAAGAGATTGAAATGAAACGGAATGACCCTATTATGCCACCTGAATGATTGACAGCCCTATCATCGGCCCCACCCCCTCTGTCAGGGCCCCTTAGCAGCGTGATAGGTGGGGGCCCAGCCTCAGTCCGCAGCGGAGCGACAGGGCAGATATGATAGCTCTTCACTCATTAGAGCCAACCAGCTCCGTCGTTGACATTTGACCCCTCTAGCATCATCATGGCTTTACAGGACATTAGTAGTAATGGCTGTCGAAGACCCCCTGTACATCTGTGTAATTATTAAGGGCTCGTTAATAACCATTTAAACTAAGGTGGTTGGATTTGATGTGAGCTGAGCTGGGATGGGTATGTGTTGAGGAAAACCTGTCTCTGTAGGGCACCTCTCGGTCTTCAAATGACTGTTGTGTTTAACTAGGGATCCTGGGTAGTGTACTGTTAGCGTTAGTGGATGTTGCTGAGGTAGATATAGTAGTTACGATCCTAATGATGACAGAGAGGTGACGATCGGTTATCTAATGAGTGTTGTGTTTAACTAGGGATCCTGGGTAGTGTACTGTTAGCGTTAGTGGATGTTGCTGAGGTAGATATAGTAGTTACGATCCTAATGATGACAGAGAAGTGACGATCGGTTATCTAAAGACATGCATGGAGTTTCCTCCTTTTCTTACACAACCAGGCAACAAGCAGGCATCCAGCCAGGCAACAAGCAGGCATCCAGCCAGGCAACAAGCAGACATCCAGCCAGGCAACAAGCAGGCATCCAGCCAGGCAACAAGCAGGCATCCAGCCAGGCAACAAGCAGGCATCCAGCCAGGCAACAAGCAGGCATCCAGCCAGGCAACAAGCAGACATCCAGCCAGGCAACAAGCAGGCATCCAGCCAGGCAACAAGCAGGCATCCAGCCAGGCAACAAGCAGGCATCCAGCCAGGCAACAAGCAGGCATCCAGCCAGGCAACAAGCAGACATCCAGCCAGGCAACAAGCAGGCATCCAGCCAGGCAACAAGCAGGCATCCAGCCAGGCAACAAGTAGGCATCCAGCCAGGCAACAAGCAGGCATCCAGCCAGGCAACAAGCAGGCATCCAGCCAGGCAACAAGCAGGCATCCAGCCAGGCAACAAGCAGACATCCAGCCAGGCAACAAGCAGGCATCCAGCCAGGCAACAAGCAGACAGTCAGACATGCATACAGCCAGGTAACAAGCAGGCACCCAGCCAGGCAACAAGCAGACAGCCAGACATGCATACAGCCAGGTAACAAGCAGGCATGCAACCAGGCAACAAGCAGGCATCCAACCAGGCAACAAGCAGGCATCCAGCCAGGCAACAAGCAGGCATCCAGCCAGGCAACAAGCAGGCATCCAACCAGGTAACAAGCAGGCATGCAACCAGGCAACAAGCAGGCATCCAACCAGGCAACAAGCAGACAGTCAGACATGCATCCAGCCAGGCAACAAGCAGACAGTCAGACAGACAGGCATCCAGCCAGGCAACAAGCAGACAGTCAGACAGGCATCCAGCCAGGCAACAAGCAGACAGTCAGACATGCAACAAGCAGACATCCAGCCAGGCAACAAGCAGACAGTCAGACATGCATCCAACCAGGCAACAAGCAGGCATCCAGCCAGGCAACAAGCAGGCATCCAGCCAGGCAACAAGCAGACAGTCAGACATGCATCCAGCCAGGCAACAAGCAGGCAACCAACCAGGCAACAAGCGGACAGTCAGACATGCATACAGCCAGGCAACAAGCAGACAGTCAGCCAGGCAACAAGCAGACAGTCAGACATGCAACAAGCAGGCATCCAGCCAGGCAACAAGCAGACAGTCAGACATGCATCCAGCCAGGCAACAAGCAGACAGTCAGACATGCATCCAGCCAGGCAACAAGCAGGCATCCAGACATGCAACAAGCAGGCAGTCAGACATGCATCCAGCCAGGCAACAAGCAGGCAGTCAGACATGCATACAGCCAGGCAACAAGCAGGCATCCAGACATGCAACAAGCAGACATCCAGCCAGGCAACAAGCGGACAGTCAGACATGCATCCAACCAGGCAACAAGCAGGCAGTCAGACATGCATACAGCCAGGCAACAAGCAGACAGTCAGACATGCAACAAGCAGGCATCCAGCCAGGCAACAAGTAGACAGTCAGACATGCAACAAGCAGGCATCCAGCCAGGCAACAAGCAGACAGTCAGCCAGGCAACAAGCAGACAGTCAGACATGCAACAAGCAGGCATCCAGCCAGGCAACAAGCAGACAGTCAGACATGCATCCAGCCAGGCAACAAGCAGACAGTCAGACATGCATCCAGCCAGGCAACAAGCAGGCATCCAGACATGCAACAAGCAGGCAGTCAGACATGCATCCAGCCAGGCAACAAGCAGGCAGTCAGACATGCATACAGCCAGGCAACAAGCAGGCATCCAGACATGCAACAAGCAGACATCCAGCCAGGCAACAAGCGGACAGTCAGACATGCATCCAACCAGGCAACAAGCAGGCAGTCAGACATGCATACAGCCAGGCAACAAGCAGACAGTCAGACATGCAACAAGCAGGCATCCAGCCAGGCAACAAGTAGACAGTCAGACATGCAACAAGCAGGCATCCAGCCAGGCAACAAGCGGACAGTCAGACATGCATCCAACCAGGCAACAAGCAGGCAACCAACCAGGCAACAAGCAGACAGTCAGACATGCATCCAACCAGGCAACAAGCAGACAGTCAGACAGGCATCCAGGCAGGGAAAAAATAAACCTCACAACAACGTCCAAACACAGGCAGTTAATTAGCCGAGCCGACATGGGTTTGGAAAAACAGATTTATGTAGAAAAACATTAAGCAAATGTCTTTATCATTAAAGTGTTTAATCTCCACCTGAGCAACGGAGAGTCCTGGAGCATCAACGTCTCTGTCCGTCTCCCAGGACGTGCCTCTGCATGGCGAGGTGTAAGGCCAAGCTGACTAATGACTGACTTTAATCACGCTTTCATTTAGTACCATTCTTTTCCAGAAACACGGGACCTTGTTAAAGTCTCTGCCACGCAGCCCCCCTCAGTCAAAGTTTGAATCAATCATCTCGTGTGATGGTCAAGTAATAAATGATGTCTATCAAGACCATTAAGGCTTTATGAAGCAAAGCCAGGAGATATTACACTCTGCCATGCAATGCCCTCTCAATGCTAATGTTGAAACACGGTGTAATGGGGGGAAAGGCAGAGGAGCAGTGGGGGGGGGGGTGTAGGATACTGGGTGGAATAACACCCTGATGATGTTGAGACTAGATATACCTACTGGGTGGAATAACAGGGTGGAATAACACCCTGATGGTGTTGAGACTAGATATACCTACTGGGTGGAATAACACCCTGATGATGTTGAGACTAGATATATCTACTGGGTGGAATAACACTCTGATGGTGTTGAGACTAGATATACCTACTGGGTGGAATAACACCCTGATGATGTTGAGACTAGATATACCGACTGGGTGGAATAACACCCTGATGGTGTTGAGACTAGATATACCTACTGGGTGGAATAACACCCTGATGATGTTGAGACTAGATATACCTACTGGGTGGAATAACACCCTGATGGTGTTGAGACTAGATATACCTACTGGGTGGAATAACACCCTGATGGTGTTGAGACTAGATATACCTACTGGGTGGAATAACACCCTGATGGTGTTGAGACTAGATATACCTACTGGGTGGAATAACACCCTGATGGTGTTGAGACTAGATATACCTACTGGGTGGAATAACACCCTGATGGTGTTGAGACTAGATATACCTACTGGGTGGAATAACACCCTGATGGTGTTGAGACTAGATATACCTACTGGGTGGAATAACACCCTGATGGTGTTGAGACTAGATATACCTACTGGGTGGAATAACACCCTGATGATGTTGAGACTAGATATACCTACTGGGTGGAATAACACCCTGATGATGTTGAGACTAGATATATCTACTGGGTGGAATAACACCCTGATGATGTTGAGACTAGATATACCTACTGGGTGGAATAACACCCTGATGATGTTGAGACTAGATATACCTACTGGGTGGAATAACACCCTGATGATGTTGAGACTAGATATACCTACTGGGTGGAATAACACTCTGATGATGTTGAGACTAGATATATCTACTGGGTGGAATAACAGGGTGGAATAACACCCTGATGATGTTGAGACTAGATATATCTACTGGGTGGAATAACACCCTGATGATGTTGAGACTAGATATACCTACTGGGTGGAATAACACCCTGATGATGTTGAGACTAGATATACCTACTGGGTGGAATAACACCCTGATGATGTTGAGACTAGATATACCTACTGGGTGGAATAACACCCTGATGATGTTGAGACTAGATATATCTACTGGGTGGAATAACAGGGTGGAATAACACCCTGATGATGTTGAGACTAGATATATCTACTGGGTGGAATAACACCCTGATGATGTTGAGACTAGATATACCTACTGGGTGGAATAACACTCTGATGATGTTGAGACTAGATATATCTACTGGTTGGAATAACAGGGTGGAATATCACCCTGATGATGTTGAGACTAGATATATCTACTGGGTGGAATAACACCCTGATGATGTTGAGACTAGATATACCTACTGGGTGGAATAACACCCTGATGATGTTGAGACTAGATATACCTACTGGGTGGAATAACACCCTCATGATGTTGAGACTAGATATACCTACTGGGTGGAATAACACTCTGATGAGTGCTATAGTACTATATCTCTTGACACAATGATGAAAATAATCATGGCCTCTAAACCTTCAAGCTGTATACTGGACCCTATTCCAACTAAACTACTGAAAGAGCTGCTTCCTGTGCTTGGCCCTCCTATGTTGAACATAATAAACGGCTCTCTATCCACTGGATGTGTACCAAACTCACTAAAAGTGGCAGTAATAAAGCCTCTCTTGAAAAAGCCAAACCTTGACCCAGAAAATATAAAAAACTATCGGCCTATATCGAATCTTCCATTCCTCTCAAAGATTTTAGAGAAGGCTGTTGCGCAGCAACTCACTGCCTTCCTGAAGACAAACAATGTATACGAAATGCTTCAGTCTGGTTTTAGACCCCATCATAGCACTGAGACGGCACTTGTGAAGGTGGTAAATGACATTTTGATGGCATCGGACCGAGGCTCTGCATCTGTCCTCGTGCTCCTAGACCTTAGTGCTGCTTTTGATACCATCGATCACCACATTCTTTTGGAGAGATTGGAAACCCAAATTGGTCTACACGGACATGTTCTGGCCTGGTTTAGGTCTTATCTGTCGGAAAGATATCAGTTTGTCTCTGTGAATGGTTTGTCCTCTGACAAATCAACTGTACATTTCGGTGTTCCTCAAGGTTCTGTTTTAGGACCACTATTGTTTTCACTATATATTTTACCTCTTGGGGATGTTATTCGAAAACATAATGTAAACTTTCACTGCTATGCGGATGACACACAGCTGTACATTTCAATGAAACATGGTGAAGCACCAAAATTGCCCTCGCTAGAAGCATGTGTTTCAGACATAAGGAAGTGGATGGCTGCAAACTTTCTACTATTAAACTCGGACAAAACAGAGATGCTTGTTCTAGGTCCCAAGAAACAAAGAGATCTTCTGTTGAATCTGACAATTAATCTTAATGGTTGTACAGTCGTCTCAAATAAAACTGTGAAGGACCTCGGCGTTACTCTGGACCCTGATCTCTCTTTTGAAGAACATATCAAGACCATTTCGAGGACAGCTTTTTCCATCTACGTAACATTGCAAAAATCAGAAACTTTCTGTCCAAAAATGATGCAGAAAAATTAATCCATGCTTTTGTCACTTCTAGGTTAGACTACTGCAATGCTCTATTTTCCGGCTACCCGGATAAAGCACTAAATAAACTTCAGTTAGTGCTAAATACGGCTGCTAGAATCCTGACTAGAACCAAAAAATTTGATCATATTACTCCAGTGCTAGCTCTCTACACTGGCTTCCTGTCAAAGCAAGGGCTGATTTCAAGGTTTTACTGCTAACCTACAAAGCATTACATGGGCTTGCTCCTACCTACCTCTCTGATTTGGTCCTGCCGTACATACCTATACGTACGCTACGGTCACAAGACGCAGGCCTCCTAATTGTCCCTAGAATTTCTAAGCAAACAGCTGGAGGCAGGGCTTTCTCCTATAGAGCTCCATTTTTATGGAACGGTCTGCCTACCCATGTCAGAGACGCAAACTCGGTCTCAACCTTTAAGTCTTTACTGAAGACTCATCTCTTCAGTGGGTCATATGATTGAGTGTAGTCTGGCCCAGGAGTGGGAAGGTGAACGGAAAGGCTCTGGAGCAACGAACCGCCCTTGCTGTCTCTGCCTGGCCGGTTCCCCTTTTTCCACTGGGATTCTCTGCCTCTAACCCTGTTACGGGGCTGAGTCACTGGCTTGCTGGGGCTCTCTCGTGCCGTCCCTGGGGGGGATGCGTCACCTGGGTGGGTTGATTCACTGTTGTGGTCGGCCTGTCTGGGTTCCCCCCTTGGGTTGTACCGTGTCGGAGATCTTTGTGGGCTATACTCGGCCTTGTCTCAGGATGGTATGTTGGTGGTTGAAGATTTCCCTCTAGTGGTGTGGGGGCTGTGCTTTGGCAAAGTGGGTGGGGTTATATCCTTCCTGTTTGGCCCTGTCCGGGGGTGTCCTCGGATGGGGCCACAGTGTCTCCTGACCCCTCCTGTCTCAGCCTCCAGTATTTATTCTGCAGTAGTTTATGTGTCGGGGGGCTAGGGTCAGTTTGTTTATCTGGAGTACTTCTCCTGTCCTATTCGGTGTCCTGTGTAAATCTAAGTGTGCGTTCTCTAATTCTCTCCTTCTCTCTTTCTTTCTCTCTCTCGGAGGACCTGAGCCCTAGAACCATGCCCCAGGACTACCTGACATGATGACTCCTTGCTGTCCCCAGTCCACCTGGCCATGCTGCTGCTCCAGTTTCAACTGGCCTGGGCCCTAGGACCATGTCCCAGGACTACCTGACATGAGGACTCCTTGCTGTCCCCAGTCCACCTGGCCATGCTCCTGCTCCAGTTTCAACTGTTCTGCCTTACTATTATTCAACCATGCTGGTCATTTATGAACATTTGAACATCTTGGCCACGTTCTGTTATAATCTCCACCCGGCACAGCCAGAAGAGGACTGGCCACCCCACATATGCTCTCTCTAATTCTCTCTTTCTTTCTCTCTCTCGGAGGACCTGAGCCCTAGGACCGTGCCCCAGGACTACCTGACATGATGGCTCCTTGCTGTCCCCAGTCCACCTGACTGTGCTGCTGCTCCAGTTTCAACTGTTCTGCCTTATTATTATTTGACCATGCTGGTCATTTATGAACATTTGAACATCTTGGTCATGTTCTGTTATAATCTCTACCCGGCACAGCCAGAAGAGGACTGGCCACCCCACATAGCCCGGTTCCTCTCTAGGTTTCTTCCTAGGTTTTGGCCTTTCTAGGGAGTTTTTCCTAGCCACCGTGCTTTTACACCTGCATTGTTTGCTGTTTGGGGTTTTAGGCTGGGTTTCTGTACAGCACTTTGAGATATCAGCTGATGTACGAAGGGCTATATAAATAAATTTGATTTGATTTGATTTGATTTGATGATGTTGAGACTAGATATATCTACTGGGTGGAATAACAGGGTGGAATAACACCCTGATGATGTTGAGACTAGATATACCTACTGGGTGGAATAACACCCTGATGATGTTGAGACTAGATATACCTACTGGGTGGAATAACACCCTGATGATGTTGAGACTAGATATACCTACTGGGTGGAATAACACCCTGATGATGTTGAGACTAGATATACCTACTGGGTGGAATAACACCCTGATGGTGTTGAGACTAGATATACCTACTGGGTGGAATAACACCCTGATGATGTTGAGACTAGATATACCTACTGGGTGGAATAACACCCTGATGGTGTTGAGACTAGATATACCTACTGGGTGGAATAACACCCTGATGGTGTTGAGACTAGATATACCTACTGGGTGGAATAACACCCTGATGGTGTTGAGACTAGATATACCTACTGGGTGGAATAACACCCTGATGATGTTGAAACTAGATATACCTACTGGGTGGAATAACAGGGTGGAATAACACCCTGATGATGTTGAGACTAGATATACCTACTGGGTGGAATAACAGGGTGGAATAACACCCTGATGATGTTGAGACTAGATATACCTACTGGGTGGAATAACACCCTGATGATGTTGAGACTAGATATACCTACTGGGTGGAATAACACCCTGATGATGTTGAGACTAGATATACCTACTGGGTGGAATAACACCCTGATGATGTTGAGACTAGATATACCTACTGGGTGGAATAACACCCTGATGGTGTTGAGACTAGATATACCTACTGGGTGGAATAACACCCTGATGGTGTTGAGACTAGATATACCTACTGGGTGGAATAACACCCTGATGATGTTGAGACTAGATATTCCTACCAGTTTGACAAGACAGACACGAACATAGTTAATTAATTTTCCATTTCCTCGGCACCTTTATTACTGTGACTGAAAGATAAACAGTGAACTAACGCCGTTGATGAGATGTTGGTTATCAGTCCTTTATTGTCCTATGTTCTTCCTCTGTAGTGGAGCTGTGGTCCAGGGGGAGAGGCCACAATGGCCCAGCAGTAGGTCCATTCAGACCCACCTGCAGGGGCTCTGTGTGGGCCGTGTAGCTCTCCTCCAAATGATGATCAATCACTAGGGGCCTTGGGGGAGGGGGACCAGGGCCCTGACACGGGAGGGAGGGGGCTAAGGGACTGGGGAGGGGAGGGGGACCAGGCCCTGACACGGGAGGGAGGGGGCTAAGGGACTGGGGAGGGGAGGGGGACCAGGGCCCTGACACGGGAGGGAGGGGGCTAAGGGACTGGGGAGGGGGAGGGGGACCAGGGCCCTGACACGGGGATAAACACAACCGGAGGAGACAGAGGAACAGGGACAGGGGAGAGAGGGAGGGGGGCTGAGGGACAGGGGAGAGAGGGAGGGGGGCTGAGGGACAGGGGAGAGAGGGAGGGGGGCTGAGGGACAGGGGAGAGAGGGAGGGGGGCTGAGGGACAGGGGGAGAGAGGGAGGGGGGTTGAGGGACAGGAGAGAGAGGGAGGGGGGGGGTTGAGGGACAGGAGAGAGAGGGAGGGGGGGCTGAGGGACAGGGGAGAGAGGGAGGGGGTGGCTGAGGGACAGGGGAGAGAGGGGGGGGGTTGAGGGACAGGGGAGAGAGGGAGGGGGGCTGAGGGACAGGGGAGAGAGGGAGGGGGGCTGAGGGACAGGGGGAGAGAGGGAGGGGGGTTGAGGGACAGGAGAGAGAGGGAGGGAGGGGGCTGAGGGACAGGGGAGAGAGGGAGGGGGTGGCTGAGGGACAGGGGAGAGAGGGAGGGGGCTGAGGGACAGGGGAGAGAGGGAGGGGGGTTGAGGGACAGGGGAGAGAGGGAGGGGGGCTGAGGGACAGGGGAGAGAGGGAGGGGGCCTGAGGGACAGAGGAGAGAGGGAGGGGGGCTGAGGGACAGGGGAGAGAGGGAGGGGGCTGAGGGACAGGGGAGAGAGGGAGGGGGCTGAGGGACAGGGGAGAGAGGGAGGGGGGCTGAGGGACAGGGGAGAGAGGGAGGGGGGCTGAGGGACAGGGGTGAGAGGGAGGGGGGCTGAGGGACAGGGGTGAGAGGGAGGGGGGGGGGCTGAGGGACAGGGGAGGGAGGGAGGCTGAGGGACTGGGGAGAAAGAGAGGGGGCTAAGGGACTGGGGAGGGAGGGGGGCTGAGGGACTGGGGAGAGAGGGAGGGGGGCTGAGGGACTGGGGAGGGAGGGGGCTGAGGGACTGGGGAGAAAGAGAGGGGGCTAAGGGACCGGGGAGGGAGGAGGGGCTGAGGGACTGGGGGAGAGAGAGAGAGGGAGGCTGAGGGACAGGAGAGGGAGGGAGGGGGAGCTCAGGGAATTGGTAGGGAGGGAGGGGCTGAGGGACTGGGGAGGGGGCTGAGGGACTGGGGAGGGGGGATGGGGGCTGAGGGACTGGGGAGGGTGGGATGGGGGTTCGGGGACTGGGCAGGGAGGGAGGGACTGGGGAGGGCGGGAGGGGGGCTGAGGGTTTGATGAGGGAGGGAAGGGGGGGTGAGGGACTGGGGAGGGAGGTGTAGTGGGTGAAGTTGCTCCAGCCCGGCTACGGGTGGGCGGATGTCACAGGAAGATGGATGACCTTTCTTAGGGTCTGACGGTCAGGAGTCCTGTCATTAACTAGAGAAAACAAGCACAACAGAGAGGAGGAGACTAGTGTGTGTGTGTGTGTGTGTGTGTGTGTGTGTGTGTGTGTGTGTGTGTGTGTGTGTGTGTGTGTGTGTGTGTGTGTGTGTGTGTGTGTGTGTGTGTGTGTGTGTGTGTGTGTGTGTGTGTGTGTGTGTGTGTGTGTGTGTGTGTGTGTGTGTCTGCAAATTACAGGCTAATCCAGGCAGGTCCTTATCCAGGCACTTGTCATCTCCCGTCTGGATTACTGCAACTCGCTGTTGGCTGGGCTCCCTGCCTGTGTCATTAAACCCCTACAACTCATCCAGAACGCCGCAGCCCGTCTGGTGTTCAACCTTCCCAAGTTCTCTCACGTCACCCCGCTCCTCCGCTCTCTCCACTGGCTTCCAGTTGAAGCTCGCATCCGCTACAAGACCATGGTGCTTGCCTACGGAGCTGTGAGGGGAACGGCACCTCAGTACCTCCAGGCTCTGATCAGGCCCTACACCCAAACAAGGGCACTGCGTTCATCCACCTCTGGCCTGCTCGCCTCCCTACCACTGAGGAAGTACAGCTCCCGCTCAGCCCAGTCAAAACTGTTCGCTGCCCTGGCCCCCCAATGGTGGAACAAACTCCCTCACGACGCCAGGACAGCGGAGTCAATCACCACCTTCCGGAGACACCTGAAACCCCACCTCTTTAAGGAATACCTAGGATAGGATAAAGTAATCCTTCTTACCCCCCCCCTCCTTAAAAGATTTAGATGCACTATTGTAAAGTGGCTGTTCCACTGGATGTCATAAGGTGAATGCACCAATTTGCAAGTCGCTCTGAATAAGAGCGTCTGCTAAATGACTTAAATGTAAATGATAATTGTATTACGTGGCCAGGTTAGTTTTTCCTCTACAGGACAGAAAGAGAGTCAGAACGACCAGGACAGTCTAACTGGACTGAATCAGAGAAGTTGGCATGTTGCACAAACTGAACTCCACTTGCAAGTTGAGTTTTTGTTTGACTCTTGGTAGATAATGTGTCTCACAGAGCGAAACTGAATCAGGAGGAATGATCTGACAGTTACAAATGAAGCTGTGTGTTATTGTTTTCCTGGGAGTTCAGTGATGCACATCCTGATAGTCTGAAACTGTGTTGATGTCTCAGTTCATTTAGATGGAGATGAATCACAGACTCAGAACTGACAATTATATCAACGGAGGTATCAGGCTCCTCTCCTCCTCTCTTCTCCTCTCCTCCCCATCCTCCTCCTCTTTACTCCCCTCTCCTCCTCATCCTCTCTTCTCTTCTCCTCTCCTCTCCTCCCCATCCTCCTCCTCTTTACTCTCCTCTCCTCCCCATCCTCCTCCTCTTTACTCTCCTCTCCTCCCCATCCTCATCCTCTTTACTCTCCTCTCCTCCTCATCCTCCTCCTCTCTTCTCTTCTCCTCTCCTCTCCTGTCCTCCTCTCCTCTCCTCCCCATCCTCCTCCTCTTTACTCTCCTCTCCTCCCCATCCACCTCCTCTTTACTCTCCTCTCCTCCCCATCCACCTCAGCTCATTAGTCTCTCCTCTCCTCCTCTCATCTCCTCTCCTCTCCTCCGCTTCACCAGGCCCATCATCAGTGGATCAACTCGTTAGTCTCTCCTCTCCTCTCCTCTCCTCTATTCTCCTCTCCTCTCCTCTCCTCTATTCTCCTCTCCTCTCCTCTCCTCCAGGCCCATCCCCAGTGGATCAGCTCGTTAGTCTCTCCTCTCCTCTCCGCTCCGCTCCTCTCCTCTCCTCTCCTCTCTCTCCTCTCCTCTCCTCTCCTCTCCTCTCCTCTCCTCTCCTCTCCTCTCCTCTCCTCTCCTCTCCTCTCCTCTCCTCTCCTCTCCTCCAGGCCCATCCCCAGTGGATCAGCTCGTTAGTCTCTCCTCTCCTCTCCTCTCCGCTCCTCTCCTCTCCTCTCTCTCTCCTCTCCTCTCCTCCAGGCCCATCCCCAGTGGATCAGCTCGTTAGTCTCTCCTCTCCTCTCCTCTCCGCTCCCTCTCCTCCCCGCTCCTCCCCGCTCCTCCCCTCTCCTCTCCTCTCCTCCCCTCTCCTCTCCTCTCCTCTCCTCCCCGCTCCTCCCCTCTCCTCTCCTCTCCTCTCCTCTCCTCCAGGCCCATCCCCAGTGGATCAGCTCGTTAGTCTCTCCTCTCCTCTCCTCTCCGCTCCTCTCCGCTCCTCTCCTCTCCTCCCCTCTCCTCCCCGCTCCTCTCCTCTCCTCTCCGCTCCTCTCCTCTCCTCTCCTCTCCGCTCCGCTCCTCTCCTCTCCTCTCCTCCAGGCCCATCCCCAGTGGATCAGCTCGTTAGTCTCTCCTCTCCTCTCCTCTCTATATTAACATAGAGGAATATTCCCCCTGTTAGTTTTCTATAATTCTATAACCTGTTATTACACTGACTTCCCGTTCTTTAATGATGCTAATAATGCTGAGAGTTGATTGGTCAATGAGCATATTTTCCTGCTCCGGTTGGTTTTAATCCAGGATCCGGTTCCCGTCCTGCCCAACCCTCTGATGACCCAGCTCCCGTTAATGAAGAGTTAACAGAGTTAAACCCACGATGGAGCCTAGTTGTTCCTCAGCCCCGCCTTCTGCTTGGTCCTCTGGAACACCAGGCTGGATTGGTTTCACTGAGGTTGGTTGTTTGGCTGTGTAAATCATCACAGTAATGAGTTTGTCATGATGACTCTCATCACAAATACAACGCCTTGGGCCATATTACATTGAATTAAATTGATGTATCAGATTGTTTGTAGTTGATATGTCAACATAGTGAAATCTAATATGTTATTTCTTTTGTTTGGATGCTCATATGAGTCATGAATCGAGCCTCATCATCAGAAATCTAAAGAAAACAAATAAGCACATCTTTTTGGATTTGTTTGATGAGTTTGTCCAAAGCACTTGTCCTGTCTGACTATCTGTCCTGTCTGACTATCTGTCCTGTCTGACTATCTGTCCTGTCTGACTATCCGTCCTGTCTGACTATCTGTCCTGTCTGACTATCCGTCCTGTCTGACTATCCGTCCTGTCTGACTATCCGTCCTGTCTGACTATCTGTCCTGTCTGACTATCTGCCCTGTCTGACTATCCGTCCTGTCTGACTATCCGCCCTGTCTGACTATCCGTCCTGTCTGACTATCTGTCCTGTCTGACTATCCGTCCTGTCTGACTATCCGCCCTGTCTGTCCTGTCTGACTATCTGTCCTGTCTGACTATCTGTCCTGTCTGACTATCTGCCCTGTCTGACTATCTGCCCTGTCTGACTATCTGTCCTGTCTGACTATCTGTCCTGTCTGACTATCTGCCCTGTCTGACTATCTGTCCTGTCTGACTATCTGCCCTGTCTGACTATCTGTCCTGTCTGACTATCTGTCCTGTCTGACTATCTGTCCTGTCTGACTATTCGTCCTGTCTGACTATCTGCCCTGTCTGACTATCTGTCCAGTCTGACTATCCGTCCTGTCTGACTATCCGTCCTGTCTGACTATCCGTCCTGTCTGACTATCCGTCCTGTCTGACTATCTGTCCTGTCTGACTATCTGTCCTGTCTGATTATCCGATCTGTCTGACCACCCATCCTGTCTGTCCTGTCTGCCTATCTGTCCTGTCTGCCTATCTGTCCTGTCTGACTATCTGTCCTGTCTGACTATCTGTCCAGTCTGACTATCCATCCGTCCTGTCTGACTTTCCATCCTGTCTGACTATCTGTCCTGTCTGACTATCCGTTCTGTCTGACCATTCATCCTGTCTGCCTATCCATCCTGTCTGACCATCTGTCCTGTCTGACTATCTGTTCTGTCTGATTATTGTCCCATCTGTTAGTGCTCTTCCAGTCTGCCTATCCGTCCTGTCTGACTATCTGTCCTGTCTGACTATGTGTCCTGTCCTGTCAAATCAAATCAAATCAAATCCAATTTTATTTGTCACATACACATGGTTAGCAGATGTTAATGCGAGTGTAGCGAAATGCTTGTGCTTCTAGTTCCGACAATGCAGTGATAACCAACAAGTAATCTAACTAACAATTCCAAAACTACTGTCTTATACACAGTGTAAGGGGATAAAGAATATGTACATAAGGATATATGAATGAGTGATGGTACAGAGCAGCATACAGTAGATGGTATCGAGTACAGTATATACATATGAGATGAGTATGTAGACAAAGTAAACAAAGTGGCATAGTTAAAGTGGCTAGTGATACATGTATTACATAAGGATGCAGTTGATGATGTAGAGTACAGTATATACGTATGCATATGAGATGAATAATGTAGGGTAAGTAACATTATATAAGGTAGCATTGTTTAAAGTGGCTAGTGATATATTTACATCATTTCCCATCAATTCCCATTATTAAAGTGGCTGGAGTTGGGTCAGTGTCAATGACAGTGTGTTGGCAGCAGCCACTCAATGTTAGTGGTGGCTGTTTAACAGTCTGATGGCCTTGAGATAGAAGCTGTTTTTCAGTCTCTCGGTCCCAGCTTTGATGCACCTGTACTGACCTCGCCTTCTGGATGATAGCGGGGTGAACAGGCAGTGGTTCGGGTGGTTGATGTCCTTGATGATCTTTATGGCCTTCCTGTAACATCGGGTGGTGTAGGTGTCCTGGAGGGCAGGTAGTTTGCCCCCCGGTGATGCGTTGTGCAGACCTCACTACCCCTCTGGAGAGCCTTACGGTTGAGGGCGGAGCAGTTACCGTACCAGGCGGTGATACAGCCCGCCAGGATGCTCTCGATTGTGCATCTGTAGAAGTTTGTGAGTGCTTTTGGTGACAAGCCGAATTTCTTCAGCCTCCTGAGGTTGAAGAGGTGCTGCTGCGCCTTCTTCACGACGCTGTCAGTGTGAGTGGACCAATTCAGTTTGTCTGTGATGTGTATGCCGAGGAACTTAAAACTTGCTACCCTCTCCACTACTGTTCCATCGATGTGGATAGGGGGGGTGTTCCCTCTGCTGTTTCCTGAAGTCCACAATCATCTCCTTAGTTTTGTTGACGTTGAGTGTGAGGTTATTTTCCTGACACCACACTCCGGGGGCCCTCACCTCCTCCCTGTAGGCCATCTCGTCGTTGTTGGTAATCAAGCCTACCACTGTTGTGTCGTCCGCAAACTTGATGATTGAGTTGGAGGCGTGCGTTGTCACGCAGTCGTGGGTGAACAGGGAGTACAGGAGAGGGCTCAGAACGCACCCTTGTGGGGCCCCCGTGTTGAGGATCAGCGGGGAGGAGATGTTGTTGCCTACCCTCACCACCTGGGGGTGGCCCGTCAGGAAGTCCAGTACCCAGTTGCACAGGGCGGGGTCGAGACCCAGGGTCTCGAGCTTGATGACGAGCTTGGAGGGTACTATGGTGTTGAATGCCGAGCTGTAGTCGATGAACAGCATTCTCACATAGGTATTCCTCTTGTCCAGGTGGGTTAGGGCAGTGTGCAATGTGGTTGAGATTGCATCGTCTGTGGACCTATTTGGGCGGTAAGCAAATTGGAGTGGGTCTAGGGTGTCAGGTAGGGTGGAGGTGATATGGTCCTTGACTAGTCTCTCAAAGCACTTCATGATGACGGAAGTGAGTGCTACGGGGCGGTAGTCGTTTAGCTCAGTTACCTTAGCTTTCTTGGGAACAGGAACAATGGTGGCCCTCTTGAAGCATGTGGGAACAGCAGACTGGTATAGGGATTGATTGAATATGTCCGTAAACACACCGGCCAGCTGGTCTGCGCATGCTCTGAGGGCGCGGCTGGGGATTCCGTCTGGGCCTGCAGCCTTGCGAGGGTTAACACGTTTAAATGTCTTACTCACCTCGGCTGCAGTGAAGGAGAGACCGCATGTTTTCGTTGCAGGCCGTGTCAGTGGCACTGTGTTGTCCTCAAAGCGGGCAAAAAAGTTATTTAGTCTGCCTGGGAGCAAGACATCCTGGTCCGTGACTGGGCTGGGTTTCTTCTTGTAGTCCGTGATTGACTGTAGACCCTGCCACATGCCTCTTGTGTCTGAGCCATTGAATTGAGATTCCACTTTGTCTCTGTACTGACGCTTAGCTTGTTTAATAGCATTGCGGAGGGAATAGCTGCATTGTTTATATTCGGACATGTTACCAGACACCTTGCCCTGATTAAAAGCAGTGGTTCGCGCTTTCAGTTTCACGCGAATGCTGCCATCAATCCACGGTTTCTGGTTAGGGAATGTTTTTATCGTTGCTATGGGAACGACATCTTCGACGCACGTTCTAATGAACTCGCACACCGAATCAGCGTATTCGTCAATATTTTTATCTGACGCAATACGAAACATGTCCCAGTCCACGTGATGGACGCAGTCTTGGAGTGTGGAATCAGCTTGGTCGGACCAGCGTTGGACAGACCTCAGCGTGGGAGCCTCTTGTTTTAGTTTCTGCCTGTAGGCAGGGATCAGCAAAATGGAGTCGTGGTCAGCTTTTCCGAAAGGGGGGCGGGGCAGGGCCTTATATGCGTCGCGGAAGTTAGAGTAACAATGATCCAAGGTTTTACCACCCCTGGTTGCGCAATCGATATGCTGATAAAATTTAGGGAGTCTTGTTTTCAGATTAGCTTTGTTAAAATCCCCAGCTACAATGAATGCAGCCTCCGGATAAATGGTTTCCAGTTTGCAAAGAGTTCAATAAAGTTCGTTCAGAGCCATCGATGTGTCTGCTTGGGGGGGGATATATACGGCTGTGATTATAATCGAAGAGAATTCTCTTGGTAGATAATGCGGTCTACATTTGATTCTGAGGAATTCTAAATCAGGTGAACAGAAGGATTTGAGTTCCTGTATGTTTCCTTCATCACACCATGTCTCGTTAGTCATGAGGCATACGCCCCCGCCACTCTTCTTACCAGAAAGATGTTTGTTTCTGTCGGCGCGATGCGTGGAGAAACCCGTTGGCTGCACCGCCCCGGATAGCGTCTTCCCAGTGAGCCATGTTTCCGTGAAGCAGAGGACGTTGCAGTCTCTGATGTCCCTCTGGAATGCCAGCCTTGCTCGGATTTCGTCAACCTTGTTGTCAAGAGACTGGACATTGGCAAGAAGAATGCTAGGTAGTGGTGCGCGATGTGCCCTTTTTCTGAGTCTGACCAGAAGACCGCCTCGTTTCCCTCTTTTTCGGAGTCGTTTTCTTGGGTCGATGTATGCGATCCATTCCGTTGTCCTGTTTGTAAGGCAGAACACAGGATCCGCGTCGCGGAAAACATATTCTTGGTCGTACTGATGGTGAGTTGACGCTGATCTTATATTCAGTAGTTCTTCTCGACTGTATGTAATGAAACCTAAGATGACCTGGGGTACTAATGTAAGAAATAACACATTAAAAAACTGCATAGTTTCCTAGGAACGCGAAGCGAGGCGGCCATCTCTGTCGGCGCCGGAAGTCAACATTGTCTGACTATCTGTTCTGTCTGCCTATCTGTTGTGTCTGACTATTCATCCTGTCTGCCTATCCATCCTGTCTGACCATCCCTCCTGTCTGCCTATCCGTCCTGTCTGCCTATCCGTCCTGTCTGCCTATCCATCCTGTCTGCCTATCCGTCCTGTCTGCCTATCTGTCCTGTCTGCCTATCTGTCCTGTCTGCCTATCTGTTCTGTCTGCCTATCTGTTCTCTCTGCCTATCTGTCCTGTCTGCCTATTCGTCCTGTCTGCCTATCCGTCCTGTCTGTCCTGTCTGCCTATCCGTCCTGTCTGTCCTGTCTGCCTATCTGTCCTGTCTGACTATTCATCCTGTCTGCCTATCCGTCCTGCCTGACCATCCGTCCTGTCTGCCTATCCGTCCTGTCTGACTATCTGTTCTGTCTGCCTATTCATCCTGTCTGATTATCTGTCCTGTCTGACTATCTGTCCTGTCTGACTATCCTTCCCGGGCCAGTATCATACTGATATATCTAGTGGAGGGGAGGGTCCAGTATCATACTGTCCCCTCCCCCATATTCCTCTTCTCCAGTCTGTCTCCCCTTGTCTCAGGATGTCTCGTTGTCGTCTCCCCCATTTTCCTCTCCTCCAGTCTGTCTCCCCATGCCTCAGGATGTCTCGTTGTCATCTCCCCCATCTTCCTCTCCTCTAGTCTGTCTCCCCATGTCTCAGGATGTCTCGTAGTCGCCCCCCCCCATATCTTCCTCTCCTCCAGTCTGTCTCCCCGTGTCTCAGGATGTCTCGTTGTTGCCTCCCCATCTTCCTCTTCTCCAGTCTGTCTCTCCATGTCTCAGGATGTCTCGTTGTCGCCTCCCCCATCTTCCTCTTCTCCAGCCTGTCTCCCCATGTCTCAGGATGTCTCGTAGTCATCTCCCCCCATCTTCCTCTCCTCCAGTCTGTCTCCCCGTGTCTCAGGATGTCTCGTATTTGTCTCCCCCCATCTTCCTCTCCTCCAGTCTGTCTCCCTGTGTCTCAGGATGTCTCGTTGTCGCCTCCCCCATCTTCCTCTCTTCCAGTCTGTCTCCCCCATCTTCCTCTCCTCCAGTCTGTCTCCCCCATCTTCCTCTCCTTCAGTCTGTCTCCCCATCTTCCTCTCCTCCAGTCTGTCTCCCCCATCTTCCTCTCCTCCAGTCTGTCTCCCCCATCTTCCTCTCCTCCAGTCTGTCTCCCCCATCTTCCTCTCCTCCAGTCTGTCTCCCCCATCTTCCTCTCCTCCAGTCTGTCTCCCCCATCTTCCTCTCCTCCAGTCTGTCTCCCCCATCTTCCTCTCCTCCAGTCTGTCTCCCCATGCCTCAGGAAGTCTCATTGTCGCCTCCCATAGCCCAGAGTTAATGTTCAACAAGGAACAGGAGCTGACCTAACTCTTACTGTGCAAACATCCAGGAACCAGCTAGCCTCCCCTCCTTCATCAGTCTCCTCTGACAGACAGGCCATTGGTTCAGGGTTAGGACTATAGCAGCCCATTGGTTCAGGGTTAGGACTATAGCAGGCCATTGGTTCAGGGTTAGGCCTATAGCAGGCCATTGGTTCAGGGTTAGGACTATAGCAGGCCATTGGTTCAGGGTTAGGACTATAGCAGGCCATTGGTTCAGGGTTAGGACTATAGCAGGCCATTGGTTCAGGGTTAGGACTATAGCAGGCCATTGGTTCAGGGTTAGGACTATAGCAGGCCATTGGTTCAGGTTTAGGCCTATAGCAGGCCATTGGTTCAGGGTTAGGACTATAGCAGGCCATTGGTTCAGGGTTAGGACTATAGCAGGCCATTGGTTCAGGGTTAGGACTATAGCAGGCCATTGGTTCAGGGTTAGGACTATAGCAGGCCATTGGTTTAGGTTTAGGCCTATAGCAGGCCATTGGTTCAGGGTTAGGACTATAGCAGGCCATTGGTTCAGGGTTAGGACTATAGCAGGCCATTGGTTCAGGGTTAGGACTATAGCAGGCCATTGGTTCAGGGTTAGGACTATAGCAGGCCATTGGTTCAGGTTTAGGACTATAGCAGGCCATTGGTTCAGGGTTAGGACTATAGCAGGCCATTGGTTCAGGGTTAGGACTATAGCAGGCCATTGGTTCAGGGTTAGGACTATAGCATTGAGTCATGTTCTCAGCATGTAATGCACTACGTAGGGGATAGGGTGCCATTTGTGATGCAGATTTACAGCCAGACCCAGAGACAGGCTGATAGAGGGCTGGACCTAAGGAAGGGGAGAGGCTGAGGCTGCTGGGGTTCAACGGGGGAAGAGTCCTGATCATGACAGAGCCGTGGCTGATTGGACAACAAAGTGTCCTGTGTTCCCAGACCAGACTGGCCTGGCCAATCATCCTCTGAGCAGCTCATACCTGGGAATATGTGTGTGTGACAAAAAGAGAAGGAAGTGTCAAACTAGGCAGGGTGAGAGGTGGGCAGCACCACGCTGACCAGGAGGCTGAGGAGAGCTGACGAGATCTGATACCTCTGTTTCCTGTCTGTGGCAAGAGAATCTGCTGATTTTAGTTTTGGTTTTGAGATTCATCGTGAGATTCTTTAGGACTTCTGTGGCAAAGTCACAGACCGAGTTACAGGGAAAGGTATGCAGATTTTGAAATTGATTTGATTTAATTGATAGAAATGTTGAGAATTTAGCAGGAGATGAAAACAGCTTAGCGACAAACAGGCAGAGCAGTTCTCAGTACTGTTGAGCCACAGAGGAAACCCCAACATTGATCTGTGATAAGTTATGACAAGAGGAGCTACAGAGGAAACCCCAGCATTGATCTGTGATAAGTTATGACTAGAGGAGCTACAGAGGAAACCCCAGCATTGATCTGTGATAAGTTATGACTAGAGGAGCCACAGAGGAAACCCCAGCATTGATCTGTGATAAGTTATGACTAGAGGAGCCACAGAGGAAACCCCAGCATTGATCTGTGATAAGTTATGACTAGAGGATATGGATGCAGTGGCTCAGAGCTCACAGGACAACACACAGAGAGACCGCAGAGACATCCATCAGTCCTCACAGGACAACACACAGAGACCGCAGAGACATCCATCAGTCCTCACAGGACAACACACAGAGAGACCGCAGAGACATCCATCAGTCCTCACAGGACAACACACAGAGACCGCAGAGACATCCATCAGTCCTCACAGGACAACACACAGAGACCGCAGAGACATCCATCAGTCCTCACAGGACAACACACAGAGAGACCGCAGAGACATCCATCTGTCCTCACAGGACAACACACAGAGACCGCAGAGACATCCATCAGTCCTCACAGGACAACACACAGAGACATCCATCTGTCCTCACAGGACAACACACAGAGACCGCAAAGACATCCATCAGTCCTCACAGGACAACACACAGAGAGACCGCAGAGACATTCATCTGTCCTCACAGGACAACACACAGAGACATCCATCTGTCCTCACAGGACAACACACAGAGACATCCATCTGTACTCACAGGACAACACACAGAGAGACCGCAGAGACATTCATCTGTCCTCACAGGACAACACACAGAGACCGCTGAGACATCCATCTGTCCTCACAGAGACATCCATCTGGAAGAGAGACCACAGATCTGTCCTCTGGGAGACAGGCTAGGGAGAGAGACCACAGATCTGTCCTCTGGGAGACAGGCTAGGGAGAGAGACCACAGATCTGTCCTCTGGGAGACAGGCTAGGGAGAGAGACCACAGATCTGTCCTGTGGGAGACAGGCTAGGAAGAGAGACCACAGATCTGTCCTCTGGGAGACAGGCTAGGGAGAGAGACCACAGATCTGTCCCCTGGGAGACAGGCTAGAGAGAGACCACAGATCTGTCCTCTGGGAGACAGGCTAGAGAGAGAGACCACAGATCTGTCCCCTGGGAGACAGGCTAGGGAGAGAGACCACAGATCTGTCCTCTGGGAGAGAGACCAGAATCTGTCACAGCCCATTCAAATTCACATACCAGACCAAATATATATTTTAGAACCAAATTAAATATGTGTAACATATTGTGTAATTGTGGAAACATTACTTTCAATCTCATTTACATTCTTCCTGAGAAAAGTTGAAAGAGAAACTTTTACCACGTTTCATATGAAATCATTGTTCAGCCATGTGACTGGTGCTTGGAGTTTGATTGGTCTTTATTATTATCATGATATAGGTAACAAAGCAGCTACACGCCAACGTCAATTCTCTGGGTCATATCTCCTAATGCGTCCTGCAGAGCAGGAGCTTTAATGGCCTCATAGATAGGCTGTTGTTTGGGCCGTGGCCTATTCCAGATACAGTGCACTACTTTTAAACCAGAACCCTACGGGCACAGGTCAACAGAAGTGCACTACCTAGGGAATAGGCTGTCGTTTGGGACGAAGACACAGAGAGGGATGAGAGAGCAGGAAATTAATGTGACATCATCAGAGGAGAAATTGAATACATTTCACACCAGATGAAACCATTAGAAGGAGAAATATTGTCTGGCTGAATAAATGTTTTAAAGCTTTAATAGAATTGAACTAAAATGGAATTACTGTAATCGCCCCTATTGAAGCATTAATAAAGATGCCTGCAGAAAGCACAGGAACGGACCCTATTCCCTATATAGTGCACTGCCATGTGCCCTACACAGAACCCTATGAGTCCAAGTCAAAGTAGTGCACTAAAAATTAAATAAGTGTGCTATTTATGGCGGAACCAGTAACAAGCCTGAACGACTGGCTGGGAATATTAGAAGAGGCAGAAAGAGACTGAGGGCAATATTTCACACACTCTCCATGTCAGATGATGGAGCGCTGTCTGCTTGGTTTCTGAGATGCATAAATACAGCTACCGAACTTCCTCTCTCTCAGAGCTTCCTCTCTCTCAGAGCTTCCTCTCTCTCAGAGCTGGGATGGGAAGGTTATTCACATCAGCTACAGAGCTTCCTCTCTCTCAGAGCTGGGATGGGAAGGTTATTCACATCAGCTACAGAGCTTCCTCTCTCTCAGAGCTTCCTCTCTCTCAGAGCTTCCTCTCTCTCAGAGCTTCCTCTCTCTCAGAGCTGGGAAGGGAAGGTTATTCACATCAGCTACAGAGCTTCCTCTCTCTCAGAGCCTCCTCTCTCTCAGAGCTTCCTCTCTCTCAGAGCTGGGAAGGGAATGTTATTCACATCAGCTACAGAGCTTCCTCTCTCTCAGAGCTGGGAAGGGAAGGTTATTCACATCAGCTACAGAGCTTCCTCTCTCTCAGAGCTTCCTCTCTCTCAGAGCTGGGAAGGGAAGGTTATTCACATCAGCTACAGAGCTTCCTCTCTCTCAGAGCTGGGAAGGGAAGGTTATTCACATCAGCTACAGAGCTTCCTCTCTCTCAGAGCTTTCTCTCTCTCAGAGCTGGGAAGGGAAGGTTACTCACATCAGCTACAGAGCTTCCTCTCTCTCAGAGCTTCCCCTCTCTCAGAGCTGGGAAGGGAAGGTTATTCACATCAGCTACAGAGCTTCCTCTCTCTCAGAGCTTCCTCTCGCTCTGAGCTTCCTCTCTCTCAGATGCGAAGGTTAACAACAACATGTCTGGTAAATAACCAATAGGTGATTAACGCTGGTAAATAACCAATAGGTGATAATGCTGGTAAATAACCAATAGGTGATAATGCTGGTAAATAACCAATAGGTGATAATGCTGGTAAATAACCAATAGGTGATCATGCTGGTAAATAACCAATAGGTGATCATGCTGGTAAATAACCAATAGGTGATCATGCTGGTAAATAACCAATAGGTGATAATGCTGTAAATAACCAATAGGTGATAATGCTGGTAAATAACCAATAGGTGATCATGCTGGATAATAACCAATAGGTGATAATGCTTCATATCATTACAGCTAATAATAGAAATGGCTTTATACTTTAAATAATACCACTATTCTGAATGTGGACAGACTGATGCATTTCTTGGTGTGGCTCAGCAGTATCCAACATTCACAGATACAAAAGACATCATCTTCTAACTCCAAAACCTGGACCCGTATGAATTGACTGGGCCAGACAATCTGGACCCTCTCTTTCTAAAATTATCCGCCGCCATTGTTGCAACCCCTATTACCAGTCTGTTCAACCTCTCTTTCGTATCGTCCGAGATTTCTAAAGATTGGAAGGCTGCCGCGGTCAACCCCCTCTTCAAAGGGGGAGACACTCTAGACCCAAACTATTACAGACCTATATCCATCCTGCCCTGCCTTTCTAAAGCAAGGATAATAAACAGGTCACTGACCATTTTGGTATACAATCCGGTTTCCGAGCTGGTCATGGGTGAACCTCAACCACGCTCAAGGTACTAAACGATATCATAACCGCCATTGATAAAAGACAGTACTGTGCAGCCGTCTTCATCGACCTGGCCAAGGCTTTCGACTTTGTCAACAACCGTATTCTTATTGGCAGACTCAGTAGCCTTGGTTTCTCAAATAACTGCCTCACCTGGTTCACCAACTACTTCTCAGACAGAGTTCAGTGTGTCAAATCGGAGGGCCTGTTGTCCGGACCTCTGGCAGTCTCTATGGGGGTACCACAGGGTTCAATTCTCGGGCCGACTCTTTTCTCTGTATATATCAACAATGTCGCTCTTGCTGCGGGCGATTCTCTGATCCGCCTCTACACAAACGACACCATTCTGTATACATCTGGCCCTTCTTTGGACACTGTGTTAACAAACCTCCAAACGAGCTTCAATGCCATACAACACTCCTTCCGTGGCCTCCAACTGCTCTTAAACACAAAACCAAATGCATGCTCTTCAACCGTTTGCTGCCCTCACACGCCGCTCGACTAGCATCACTACTCTGGACGGTTCTAACTTAGAATACGTGGACAACTACAAATACCTAGGTGTCTGGCTAGACTGTAAACTCTCCTTCCAGACTCATATTAAACATCTCCAATCCAAAATCAGATCTAGAATCGGCTTTCTATTTCGCAACAAAGCCTCCTTCACTCACACTTCCAAACTAATTGCAGACTTACTTTTCCTCACTAACTTTAAACATCAGCTATCTGAGCAGCTAACCAATCGCTGCAACTGTACATAGTCCATCTGTAAATAGCCCACCCAATCTACCTACCTCATCCCCATACTGTTTTTATTTACTTTGCTGCTCTTTTGCACAACAGTATCTCTACTTGCACATCATCATCTACTCATCTATCACTCCAGTGTTAATTTGCTAAATTGTAATTACTTTGCTACTATGGCCTATTTATTGCCTTACCTCCATTTCCACACACTGTATATAGACTTTCTTTCTTCTATTGTGTTATTGACTGTACGGTTGTTTACTCCATGTGTAACTCTGTGTTGTTGTTTCTGTCGCACTGCTTTGCTTTATCTTGGCCAGGTCGCAGGTTGTAAATGAGAACTTGTTCTCAACTAGCCTACCTGGTTAAATAAAGGTGAAATATATATATATATATATTTAATATTCTATGAATTTAAAGAACAAAGTTCTACAGAATCGTTATTTTTTAAATTGAGCTAATTTCCTCTTCCTATCATTTATCAAAACAATGACAATTCATTTGATAATAAGTGATATTATGTAAACTACAGGGAAACGTCAGTATTGAGGCGATGATGTGCTGAAATCCTACCAAGCTTTCCTTGTTTAATTCAAATCAAATCAAACTTTATTTGTCACATGCGCCGAATACAACACGTGTAGATCTTTCCGTGAAATGCTTTACTTACAAGACCTTAACCAACAGTGGAGTTCAATAAGAGTTAAGAAAATATTTACCAAATTAACTGAAGTAAAAAATGATAACATAACAATAATGAGGCTGTATACAGGGGGGTGCGGGACCGAGTCAGCGTGCGGGGTACAGGTTAGTTGAGGCAGTTTGTACATGTAGGTAGGGGTGAAGAGTCAGCGTGCGGGGGTACAGGTTAGTTGAGGCAGTTTGTACATGTAGGTAGGGGTGAAGAGTCAGCGTGCGGGGGTACAGGTTAGTTGAGGCAGTTTGTACATGTAGGTAGGGGTGAAGAGTCAGCGTGCGGGGGTACAGGTTAGTTGAGGCAGTTTGTACATGTAGGTAGGGGTGAAGAGTCAGCGTGCGGGGGTACAGGTTAGTTGAGGCAGTTTGTACATGTAGGTAGGGGTGAGGAGTCAGCGTGCGGGGGTACAGGTTAGTTGAGGCAGTTTGTACATGTAGGTAGGGGTGAAGAGTCAGCGTGCGGGGGTACAGGTTAGTTGAGGCAGTTTGTACATGTAGGTAGGGGTGAAGAGTCAGCGTGCGGGGGTACAGGTTAGTTGAGGCAGTTTGTACATGTAGGTGGGGGTGAGGAGTCAGCGTGCGGGGGTACAGGTTAGTTGAGGCAGTTTGTACATGTACTGTAGGTGGGGGTAAAGTGACTATGCATAGATAATAAACAGCAGGTAGCAGCAGTGTAGAAACAAAGGGGGGGGGTCAATGTTGTGAATATGGCCATTTGATTAATTGTTCATCAGTCTTATGTCTTGGGGGTAGAAGCTGTTAAGGAGCCATTTGGTCCGAGACTTGGTGCTCTGGGACCGCTTGCCGTGCGGTAGCAGAGAGAACAGTCTATGACTTAGGTGACTGGATTCTCTGACAGTTTTATGGGCTTTCCTCTGACACCGCCTATTATAGAGGTCCTAGATGGCATGTAGCTTGGCCACAGTGATGTACTGGGCCGTACTCACTACCCTCTGTAGAGGTCCTAGATGGCATGTAGCTTGGCCACAGTGATGTACTGGGCCGTACTCACTACTCTCTATAGAGGCCCTGGGTGGCAGGAAGCTTGGCCACAGTAATGTACTGGGCCGTACTCACTACCCTCTGTAGAGGTCCTAGATGGCATGTAGCTTGGCCACAGTGATGTACCGGGCCGTACTCACTACCCTCTGTAGAGGTCCTAGATGGCATGTAGCTTGGCCACAGTGATGTACTGGGCCGTACTCACTACTCTCTATAGAGGCCCTGGGTGGCAGGAAGCTTGGCCACAGTGATGTACTGGGCCGTACTCACTACTCTCTATAGAGGCCCTGGGTGGCAGGAAGCTTGGCCACAGTGATGTACTGGGCCGTTCACACTACCCTCTGTAGTGCCTTGTGGTCAGAGGCTGAGCAGTTGCTGTACTAGGCAGTGATGCAACCAGTCAGGATGCTCTCAATGGTGCAGCTGTAGAACCTTTTGAGGTCCTGGTGACCCATGCCAAATCTTTCCAGTCTCCTGAGGGGGGAAAGGTGTTGTCGTTCCCTCTTCACGACTGTCTTGGTGTGTTTGGACCATGTTAGTTGGTGATGTGGACACCAAGGAATTAAAAGCTCTCGACCTGCTCCACTACAACCCCACTGCAGCACAGTCCCTATGCAGTGCACTACTTCTGAAGGCCCTGGTCAAAACTAGTGCACTTCATAGGGAATAGGGTGTTATTTAGGGCACAGACCACCACAGGTAATTAAGTCTCATCTAGCCCTGTTTTCAAGTAGTTTATCCAGTAATGATGTTTTGGTTCTCATTCGTCTCCAATTAAAAACAGTTAAGAAGCACAGTGCAGTCTGATATAGCAGATAATCCATGTAAATTCTCTGTGCTTCTCCTGCTCTCCTGTGATGAGGGAAAATACAATACAGTAGAAATCTCTGTGCTTCTCCTGCTCTCCTGTGACGAGGGAAGATACAATACAGTAGAAATCTCTGTGCTTCTCCTGCTCTCCTGTGACGAGGGAAGATACAATACAGTAGAATTCTCTGTGCTTCTCCTGCTCTCCTGTGACGAGGGAAGATACAATACAGTAGAAATCTCTGTGCTTCTCCTGTGATGAGGGAAAATACAATACAGTAGAAATCTCTGTGCTTCTCCTGCTCTCCTGTGACGAGGGAAGATACAATACAGTAGAATTCTCTGTGCTTCTCCTGCTCTCCTGTGACGAGGGAAGATACAATACAGTAGAAATCTCTGTGCTTCTCCTGTGATGAGGGAAAATACAATACAGTAGAAATCTCTGTGCTTCTCCTGTGATGAGGGAAAATACAATACAGTAGAAATCTCTGTGCTTCTCCTGTGATGAGGGAAAATACAATACAGTAGAAATCTCTGTGCTTCTCCTGTGAAGGGGGAAAATACAATACAGTAGAAATCTCTGTGCTTCTCCTGTGATGAGGGAAAATACAATACAGTAGAAATCTCTGTGCTTCTCCTGTGACGAGGGAAGATACAATACAGTATAAATCTCTGTGCTTCTCCTGTGATGAGGGAAAATACAATACAGTATAAATCTCTGTGCTTCTCCTGTGATGAGGGAAGATATAATACAGTGGAATGAATTCTCTGTGCTTCTCCTGCTCTCCTGTGATGAGGGAAGATACAATACAGTAGAAATCTCTGTGCTTCTCCTGCTCTCCTGTGACGAGGGAAAATACAATACAGTAGAAATCTCTGTGCTTCTCCTGCTCTCCTGTGACGAGGGAAAATACAATACAGTAGAAATCTCTGTGCTTCTCCTGTGATGAGGGGAAATACAATACAGTAGAAATCTCTGTGCTTCTCCTGTGATGAGGGGAAATACAATACAGTAGAAATCTCTGTGCTTCTCCTGTGATGAGGGGAAATACAATACAGTAGAAATCTCTGTGCTTCTCCTGTGATGAGGGAAAATACAATACAGTAGAAATCTCTGTGCTTCTCCTGTGACGAGGGGAAATACAATACAGTAGAAATATCTGTGCTTCTCCTGTGATGAGGGGAAATACAATACAGTAGAATCTCTGTGCTTCTCCTGTGATGAGGGGAAATACAATACAGTAGAAATCTCTGTGCTAAATGAGGGGAAATACAATACAGTAGAAATCTCTGTGCTTCTCCTGTGATGAGGGGAAATACAATACAGTAGAAATCTCTGTGCTAAATGAGGGGAAATACAATACAGTAGAAATCTCTGTGCTAAATGAGGGGAATACAATACAGTAGAAATCTCTGTGCTAAATGAGGGGACGCAGGTGCAGGGTGATGGACTTCTTTATTCATGAGGACCGGCTGGCCAAAAGAGAACAAGTTTAACGAGCTTTAGAATTACAATAGACACATTAACTCTTTAAAATAGCTATATTCTTCCAAACAACCCAGACGGGGTGCTCGGGTGCTTCTAGTAAGTATAAGATTGAGGTCGATCAAAAGCTGGGTAGTTGTTACTATGCCTTCTCTAAATTTACCGTGGAGGGATATTTTTTGACGATACAAGCCGTATGGGTAGGAACATGTTTTTCACTACGACTTGATCTTGTTACAGAGCAGTTAGGTGTCCTAGAGTTATCATAGTGTTTAGTCCCCCCCAACCCAACATACCAGCTTCAACCAGAGGAATGTGTCTCTGCAACTGAATGCCATTCAATTAAAGGGATATTATCACCCTGACGTTGACTCAGTCTAATTTCCTCCTACTCTGATGTAGAAACATTAGCAACTTATCCGGTTTTTAAACAAGAGCTTGGTAACGATTCCTAATGTCTCTCTCCTCCCACTCGTTTGCACCTAAATGAAAGACTTTGGTGGTTGATTTGCCTTCCAGTTCCTCCCACAAGTCTACAACACCATTAAGGAAGAACGTTGGGCCGGCTATTGTTTCCAATCAATTTTATTCCAAAGAAATGTGATCTCCCAAGCATCATTATGCAGTGGTAATAGAATCACACAAGGTACCTGCTGGAGGATACAATCATCTCCGCTCTGATTAAAAGTTAACTTGTCATCTTCTCTTCACCAGGGGGGATTGATCAGCCTGGTAAACACAGAGACAGTTACAGAGCCTGGAGGTCAAAGGTGATACATTCATCTCCACCACATGTCATCAGGATCACCGTGTACATGTTCAGAATCCCTCTGGAGATGCATGTTGGGAAAAGACTACAGGAAGAGACTGATCCATTCAGGGGTTTAACTATCTGTTCCCTCTCCTCTCCTCTCCTCTCCTCTCCTCTCCTCTCCTCTCCTCTCCTCTCCTCTCCTCTCCTCTCCTCTCCTCTCCTCTCCTCTCCTCTCCTCTCCTCTCCTCTCCTCTCACTCATCTCCTACTCATCTCCTCCTCTTCTTGTCTCCTCTCCTCTCCTCTCCTCTCCTCTCCTCTCCTCTCCTCCTACTCATCTCCTACTCATCTCCTCCTCTTCTTGTCTCCTCTCCTCCTCTCCTGCTCTCATTCTCCTTCTCGTCTTCTCTCCTCTCATCCTCCTCCTCTACCGCTTGTCTCCTCTCCCCTACCCTCCTCCCCTCATCTCCTGCACCTCTCCTCCTCTCCTGCTCCTGCCTTCTCCTCCTCTCCTGCTCCTCTCCTACCCCTCCTCCTCCTGTCCATCCTCCTCCTCTTCTCTGTCTACTTGGCTCAACGCTGAGCAGCACAATGAACCGTAGGAGACAGAGAGGAGGAGAGGAAGAGAGTAAAGAGGAGTCTCTCCAGCTGTCGTTCAGGGGTCCTCTCTGATTTCAGGACACATAAAACCCATCCTCATTATTCTCTCTGAAGAGGATTGTTTTTCCACAGAGCCTCTCGTCGGGGAATTTGGTTGTTCCATCCCTTCATCTGCGTCATTGATACATACAAGCTAAAATGTTTCCCATTCAACATCATTTCAGTTTTTTTTAACAGTCTGTTTTTATGTGGATTTCCAAACCAGCTGTTACGGTTTGAAAACACAGTCAACATGTATTTATCTAATTCACTTAGTCTTAACGTTCTGCCACGTCAAGACCCCATGTTAAGACCTTCTGTTCTACCAGCTGTTACGGTTTGATAACACAGTCAACATGTATTCATCTAATTCACTTAGTCTTAACGTTCTGCCACGTCAAGACCCCACGTTAAGACCCCACGTTAAGACCCCACGTTAAGACCCTCCGTTCTGCCACGTTAAGACCCCACGTTAAGACCCTCTGTTCTGCCACGTTAAGACCCTCTGTTCTACCATGTCAAGACCCCACGTTAAGACCCCCACGTTAAGACCTTCTGTTCTGCCACGTTAAGACCCCCACGTTAAGACCTTCTGTTCTGCCACGTTAAGACCCCACGTTAAGACCCTCTGTTCTACCAGCTGTTACGGTTTGATAACACAGTCAACATGTATTCATCTAATTCACTTAGTCTTAACGTTCTGCCACGTCAAGACCCCACGTTAAGACCCCACGTTAAGACCCCACGTTAAGACCCTCCGTTCTGCCACGTTAAGACCCCACGTTAAGACCCTCTGTTCTGCCACGTTAAGACCCTCTGTTCTACCATGTCAAGACCCCACGTTAAGACACCCATGTTAAGACCTTCTGTTCTACCACGTTAAGACCCCCACGTTAAGACCTTCTGTTCTGCCACGTTAAGACCCCCACGTTAAGACCTTCTGTTCTGCCACGTTAAGACCCCATGTTAAGACCTTCTGTTCTACCACGTTAAGACCCCACGTTAAGACCTTCTGTTCTACCAGCTGTTACGGTTTGATAACACACTCAACATGTATTCATCTAATTCACTTAGTCTTAACGTTCTGCCACGTCAAGACCCCACGTTAAGACCCTCTGTTCTGCCACGTTAAGACCCTCTGTTCTACCATGTCAAGACCCCACGTTAAGACACCCACGTTAAGACCTTCTGTTCTACCACATTAAGACCCCCACGTTAAGACCTTCTGTTCTGCCACGTTAAGACCCCATGTTAAGACCTTCTGTTCTACCACGTTAAGAACCCACGTTAAGACCCTCTCTTCTGCCACGTTAAGACCCTCTGTTCTACCATGTCAAGACCCCACGTTAAGACACCCATGTTAAGACCTTCTGTTCTACCACATTAAGACCCCCACGTTTAGACCTTCTGTTCTGCCACGTTAAGACCCCACGTTAAGACCTTCTGTTCTACCAGCTGTTACGGTTTGATAACACACTCAACATGTATTCATCTAATTCACTTAGTCTTAACGTTCTGCCACGTCAAGACCCCATGTTAAGACCTTCTGTTCTACCAGCTGTTACGGTTTGATAACACAGTCAACATGTATTCATCTAATTCACTTAGTCTTAACGTTCTGCCACGTCAAGACCCCACGTTAAGACCCCACGTTAAGACCCCACGTTAAGACCCTCCGTTCTGCCACGTTAAGACCCCACGTTAAGACCCTCTGTTCTGCCACGTTAAGACCCTCTGTTCTACCATGTCAAGACCCCACGTTAAGACACCCATGTTAAGACCTTCTGTTCTACCACGTTAAGACCCCCACGTTAAGACCTTCTGTTCTACCACGTTAAGACCCTCTGTTCTACCACGGTAAGACCCCCACGTTAAGACCCTCTGTTCTACTACGTTAAGACCCTCTGTTCTGCCACGTTAAGACCCCACGTGTTAACACACTGTGGTGTGAGTCCACGTGCTAACACTAAGGACAGACAGGGTATGTGGTGTAAGTCCACGTGGTAACACTAAGGACAGACAGGGTATGTGGTGTTAGTCCACGTGGTAACACTAAGGACAGACAGGGTATGTGGTGTGAGTCCACGCTAACACTAAGGACAGACAGGGTATGTGGTGTGAGTCCACGTGGTAACACTAAGGACAGACAGGGTATGTGGTGTTAGTCCACGTGGTAACACTAAGGACAGACAGGGTATGTGGTGTGAGTCCACGCTAACACTAAGGACAGACAGGGTATGTGGTGTGAGTCCACGTGGTAACACTAAGGACAGACAGGGTATGTGGTGTGAGTCCACGTTAACACTAAGGACAGACAGGGTATGTGGTGTGAGTCCACGTGGTAACACTAAGGACAGACAGGGTATGTGGTGTGAGTCCACGTTAACACTAAGGACAGACAGGGTATGTGGGGTAAGTCCACGTGGTAACACTAACGACAGACAGGGTATGTGGTGTGAGTCCACGTTAACACTAAGGACAGACAGGGTATGTGGTGTGAGTCCACGTGGTAACACTAAGGACAGACAGGGTATGTGGTGTGAGTCCACGTTAACACTAAGGACAGACAGGGTATGTGGTGTGAGTCCACATGGTAACACTAAGGACAGACAGGGTATGTGGTGTGAGTCCACGTTAACACTAAGGACAGACAGGGTATGTGGTGTTAGTCCACGTTAACACTAAGGACAGACAGGGTATGTGGTGTGAGTCCATGTTAACACTAAGGACAGACAGGGTATGTGGTGTTAGTCCACGTTAACACTAAGGACAGACAGGGTATGTGGTGTGAGTCCATGTTAACACTAAGGACAGACAGGGTATGTAGTGTGAGTCCACGTTAACACTAAGGACAGACAGGGTATGTGGTGTGAGTCCACGTTAACACTAAGGACAGACAGGGTATGTGGTGTTAGTCCACATTAACACTAAGGACAGACAGGGTATGTGGTGTGAGTCCATGTTAACACTAAGGACAGACAGGGTATGTAGTGTGAGTCCACGTTAACACTAAGGACAGACAGGGTATGTGGTGTGAGTCCACGTGGTAACACTAAGGACAGACAGGGTATGTGGTGTGAGTCCATGTTAACACTAAGGACAGACAGGGTATGTGGTGTTAGTCCACGTTAACACTAAGGACAGACAGGGTATGTGGTGTGAGTCCACGTTAACACTAAGGACAGACAGGGTATGTGGTGTGAGTCCACGCTAACACTAAGGACAGACAGGGTATGTGGTGTGAGTCCACGTGGTAACACTAATGACAGACAGGGTATGTGGTGTGAGTCCACGCTAACACTAAGGACAGACAGGGTATGTGGTGTGAGTCCACGTGGTAACACTAAGGACAGACAGGGTATGTGGTGTTAGTCCACGTTAACACTAAGGACAGACAGGGTATGTGGTGTGAGTCCACGTGGTAACACTAAGGACAGACAGGGTATGTGGTGTGAGTCCACGTGGTAACACTAAGGACAGACAGGGTATGTGGTGTTAGTCCACGTTAACACTAAGGACAGACAGGGTATGTGGTGTTAGTCCACGTGGTAACACTAAGGACAGACAGGGTATGTGGTGTGAGTCCATGTTAACACTAAGGACAGACAGGGTATGTGGTGTGAGTCCACGTGCTAACACTAAGGACAGACAGGGTATGTGGTGTGAGTCCACGTGCTAACACTAAGGACAGACAGGGTATGTGGTGTGAGTCCACGTTAACACTAAGGACAGACAGGGTATGTGGTGTGAGTCCACGTGGTAACACTAAGGACAGACAGGGTATGTGGTGTGAGTCCACGTTAACACTAAGGACAGACAGGGTATGTAGTGTGAGTCCACGTTAACACTAAGGACAGACAGGGTATGTGGTGTGAGTCCACGTGCTAACACTAAGGACAGACAGGGTATGTGGTGTGAGTCCACGCTAACACTAAGGACAGACAGGGTATGTGGTGTGAGTCCATGTTAACACTAAGGACAGACAGGGTATGTGGTGTGAGTCCACGTTAACACTAAGGACAGACAGGGTATGTGGTGTTAGTCCACGTGCTAACACTAAGGACAGACAGGGTATGTGGTGTTAGTCCACGTGCTAACACTAAGGACAGACAGGGTATGTGGTGTTAGTCCACGTGCTAACACTAAGGACAGACAGGGTATGTGGTGTTAGTCCACGTGCTAACACTAAGGACAGACAGGGTATGTGGTGTTAGTCCACGTGGTAACACTAAGGACACCAATAACAGACAGGATATGAAAAGTCACAACATGGAACTGGAAGAGAAACCAGATGAACACAGTGGAATAGTGGACACTTGAAATGTCAATCCATTTCATGATAAAACTAAGCAGTGGAAAAATAATTGTCTATCAAGGCAGCGACGTCTCGATAGATATGAAAACTTCCACCCAGAGTTATAACTGATACAGACGAGACTCAGAACCTCTAGCTAGACACACAAGATAACCCTGCTCTCTGTTTATTAAAACGACTGAGGAAAGATCCAGAACAATATCTAATTATTCATATTTCTTTACATCCGTCCCCATTACCTCCGGGTAGAGTAATGGCAGCAATACCACCTCTGCTTGGTAAACAGCTCTCTCAGCTGGCATCGTACCGTCAGAGGCCATTTAGACAGTATCATATGAGATTCAATGTTTATAGCATTTAGCTTTAGTTCATTCAATGATTTAAATAAAGAGCCGTCTCTGCATTTGATTGTTTTATCAATTCTAGTTTTATCTGAAGATCAATTTCTTCCTCATTAGTAGAGAAGGAAAGCCACGTGACATTCATAAAGATGGGGACAGATGTGGTGGAGGCTTGTGTCAAGTCAACTCAACCCTCTGACTTCACCCTGGCCAAACAATACTCTTGTTGTTACGAAGAGACATTTTGACATTGAGTGTTTGTGGAGGTCTCTGCTGTTTCAAACTGTTGTTTTAAGTTGAGGAAACTTTCGGCCTGTGAGTCCACATCTATCATTAGTATCTGTCCACCAACATCTGTCTGCCTGTCACAAAGAACTAGTGCTGCTGCTCCACCATGACATCTGGCCTTAGGAGTTTGGTGTGGTGATGCTGCTCCACCATGACATCTGACCTCAGGAGTTTGGTGTGGAGATGCTGCTCCACCATGACATCTGACCTCAGGAGTTTGGTGTGGTGATGCTGCTCCACCATGACATCTGACCTCAGGAGTTTGGTGTGGAGATGCTGCTCCACCATGACATCTGACCTCAGGAGTTTGGTGTGGAGATGCTGCTCCACCATGACATCTGACCTCGGGAGTTTGGTGTGGAGATGCTGCTCCACCATGACATCTGACCTCAGGAGTTTGGTGTGGAGATGCTGCTCCACCATGACATCTGACCTCAGGAGTTTGGTGTGGAGATGCTGCTCCACCATGACACCTGACCTCAGGAGTTTGGTGTGGAGATGCTGCTCCACCATGACATCTGACCTCAGGAGTTTGGTGTGGAGATGCTGCTCCACCATGACATCTGGCCTCAGGAGTTTGGTGTGGTGATGCTGCTCCACCATGACATCTGACCTCAGGAGTTTGGTGTGGAGATGCTGCTCCACCATGACATCTGGCCTCAGGAGTTTGGTGTGGTGATGCTGCTCCACCATGACATCTGACCTCAGGAGTTTGGTGTGGAGATGCTGCTCCACCATGACATCTGACCTCAGGAGTTTGGTGTGGAGATGCTGCTCCACCATGACACCTGACCTCAGGAGTTTGGTGTGGAGATGCTGCTCCACCATGACATCTGACCTCAGGAGTTTGGTGTGGTGATACGTCATACCTCAACAGTAGTAATTCAGAAGATCATATGAGGCTAATCCATAGAGATTTATGAAGAACTTTTCCATCCCATAATAGTACTAAATGCTATTACTGTAGTAAAATGACTGACCTCCTTTGGAATACATGCAGGCAGGCTGTCACTGGATCCTGAATCCAGAACAACGATAACCCACACTATGTTGTCCTGTAATGCAACTGATCAGGACATCATGACAGTGTTTAAACAACACGAATGTGTCCATGCCAGGGGAAAGCTGTGTAAACTGAGAGTGGATGGGACACCAGGGGGAAAGCTGTGTAAACTGAGAGTGGATGGGAAAGCTGTGTAAACTGAGAGTGGATGGGACACCAGGGGGAAAGCTGTGTAAACTGAGAGTGGATGGGAAAGCTGTGTAAACTGAGAGTGGATGGGACACCAGGGGGAAAGCTGTGTAGACTGTGAGTGGATGGGACACCAGGGGGAAAGCTGTGTAGACTGAGAGTGGATGGGACACCAGGGGGAAAGCTGTGTAAACTGAGAGTGGATGGGACACCAGGGGGAAAGCTGTGTAAACTGAGAGTGGATGGGAAAGCTGTGTAAACTGAGAGTGGATGGGACACCAGGGGGAAAGCTGTGTAGACTGTGAGTGGATGGGACACCAGGGGGAAAGCTGTGTAAACTGTGAGTGGATGGGAAAGCTGTGTAAACTGAGAGTGGATGGGAAAGCTGTGTAAACTGAGAGTGGATGGGAAAGCTGTGTAGACTGTGAGTGGATGGGACACCAGGGGGAAAGCTGTGTAAACTGTGAGTGGATGGGAAAGCTGTGTAAACTGAGAGTGGATGGGACACCAGGGGAAAGCTGTGTAAACTGAGAGTGGATGGGACACCAGGGGAAAGCTGTGTAAACTGAGAGTGGATGGGACACTGGACAGCACTGGATGGAAGGAGCCGTCTGATTGCTTAACATGTGTAGTTATAAGAAAGACATACTTGTTAAGCACATTAGTCCCCCAGGGATGCCCAGAGCTCCCTCTCTTTCTGCCTTTAGAGGGCTGGCTGTGTGGGGGGAGGCTGTGTGGGCTGCCCCATACACACACACACACACACACACACACACACACACACACACACACACACACACACACACACACACACACACACACACACACACACACACACACACACACACACACACACACACACACACACACACACACACACACACACACACACACGAACCTGCTCTGTTCTGCTAGGACTGAAAATGCTGCAGCCTGCAGAATGGAGAAGAAGAGAGGGAACAATGAGTTGTGTTGAAGAGGGGCAGAGAGGGCCTGGAGGTGTGTGGGCAGTAGATCCCTGTCCTGACGGCCTCCTAGAGGGACAGAGCCTGGGAGAGGAGCTGGCTCATCACAACCTTTCAGCCTTTTAGCCTTCATGCAGGTAAAAGACACAGGCCTTCCTCCTACACTCACATTCCACTGTATTCCACCATCCTCA
The DNA here is from genome assembly GCF_021184085.1 of Oncorhynchus gorbuscha. NCBI lineage: Eukaryota > Metazoa > Chordata > Actinopteri > Salmoniformes > Salmonidae > Oncorhynchus > Oncorhynchus gorbuscha. The sequence continues at coordinate 115,797 of NW_025746387.1, forward strand.
CAGTTCTGACAGCTGGGGACAGACTTCCTGACACTTCCTGACAGACAGACAGCTGGGATAAAGGAGCACTGACATTCTGGAGGTGTGAGGAGGACGAAGAGGAAGGCCTGGCAGCTTGGGATAGAAGCACAGCTACACACCGAATACCTGAGTGGGTGTTCATCCACCATGATATCAAACGCAACAGTAGACAACCAACACCTAAACAGAGTATTTTTCACTTCCTGACTGGCTGACAATTAAAACAGACTGTAGTCACATCAGAGGAATCAGGAACAGACTGTAGTCACATCAGGAACAGACTGTAGTCACATCAGAGGAATCAGGAACAGACTGTAGTCACATCAGGAACAGACTGTAGTCACATCAGAGGAATCAGGAACAGACTGTAGTCACATCAGAGGAATCAGGAACAGACTGTAGTCACATCAGGAACAGACTGTAATCACATCAGAGGAATCAGGAACAGACTGTAGTCACATCAGAGGAATCAGGAACAGACTGTAGTCACATCAGGAACAGACTGTAGTCACATCAGAGGAATCAGGAACAGACTGTAGTCACATCAGGAACAGACTGTCATCACATCAGAGGAATCAGGAACAGACTGTAGTCACATCAGAGGAATCAGGAACAGACTGTAGTCATGTCAGAGGAATCAGGAACAGACTGTAGTCACATCAGAGGAATCAGGAACAGACTGTAGTCACATCAGGAACAGACTGTAGTCACATCAGAGGGATCAGGAACAGACTGTCGTCACATCGGGAACAGACTGTAGTCGCATCAGAGGAATCAGGAACAGACTGTAGTCACATCAGAGGAATCAGGAACAGACTGTAGTCACATCAGGAACAGACTGTAGTCACATCGGGAACAGACTGTAGTCACATCAGAGGAATCAGGAACAGACTGTAGTCACATCAGAGGAATCAGGAACAGACTGTAGTCACATCAGAGGAATCTGGAACAGACTGTAGTCACATCAGGAACAGACTGTAGTCACATCAGAGGAACCAGGAACAGACTGTAGTCACATCAGAGGAACCAGGAACAGACTGTAGTCATGTCAGAGGAATCAGGAACAGACTGTAGTCACATCAGAGGAATCAGGAACAGACTGTAGTCACATCAGAGGAATCAGGAACAGACTGTAGTCACATCAGGAACAGACTGTAATCACATCAGAGGAATCAGGAACAGACTGTAGTCACATCAGAGGAATCAGGAACAGACTGTAGTCACATCAGGAACAGACTGTAGTCACATCAGAGGAATCAGGAACAGACTGTAGTCACATCAGGAACAGACTGTAGTCACATCAGGAACAGACTGTAGCTAACCTTAATGCCTAACCTTACATTTTTGTTTTCCCTAATATCTACAATATAGCCAATTCAGACTTTGCAGCTTGCCAAGTTTGATGTCCATTATGAGGAGAGAGGAAAGAGTTTGGTCTGGAAGGGCCAGTTAGGGCCCAGTTAGGGCCCAGATTTGGCCCAGTTAGGGCCCAGATACAGCCACAGATACAGCACCTCTGGTCAGACGGAGAACAATGACAGCACTGCCGCCCAAGCCTCCCTGTACATCATGAACGGGCTGACTGCATCTTTCTTTTTCAATGAGATCTGTCTCAATCCCCATGTGTTGTACGGGAGCGTGGGGGGCAGGACACCCACTGAGTTCCACTAGGACCGTTCCTCTCTCTCCACTCCATTGTGTTGGAACAGGGAGGCTCTTGTAGAACACTCAGGTCACTGGAATATTCATCTCTCTGAAGAACAAGGCAGGCCTCACAGTCAGCAGAGATATTACAGACTGTATGAATCTAATGGTCCTCTTCAGACAGACTTTAACGGTCCTCTCAGACAGACTTTAACAGTCCTCTCAGACAGACTTTAACAGTCCTCTCAGACAGACTTTAACGGTCCTCTCAGACAGACTTTAACGGTCCTCTCAGACAGACTTTAACGGTCCTCTCAGACAGACTTTAACAGTCCTCTTCAGACAGACTTTAACAGTCCTCTCAGACAGACTTTAACAGTCCTCTCAGACAGACTTTAACAGTGCTCTTCAGACAGACTTTAACAGTCCTCTCAGACAGACTTTAACAGTCCTCTTCAGACAGACTTTAACAGTCCTCTCAGACGGACTTTAACGGTCCTCTCAGACAGACTTTAACAGTGCTCTTCAGACAGACTTTAACAGTCCTCTCAGACAGACTTTAACAGTCCTCTTCAGACAGACTTTAACAGTCCTCTTCAGACAGACTTTAACAGTCCTCTCAGACAGACTTTAACGGTCCTCTCAGACAGACTTTAACGGTCCTCTCAGACAGACTTTAACGGTCCTCTCAGACAGACTTTAACAGTGCTCTTCAGACAGACTTTAACGATCCTCTCAGACAGACTTTAACGGTCCTCTCAGACAGACTTTAACAGTCCTCTTCAGACAGACTAACGGTCCTCTCAGACAGACTTTAACGGTCCTCTCAGACAGACTTTAACAGTCCTCTTCAGACAGACTTTAACAGTCCTCTTCAGACAGACTTTAACGGTCCTCTTCAGACAGACTTTAACGGTCCTCTCAGACAGACTTTAACAGTCCTCTCAGACAGACTTTAACAGTCCTCTTCAGACAGACTTTAACAGTCCTCTCAGACAGACTTTAACGGTCCTCTCAGACAGACTTTAACAGTCCTCTTCAGACAGACTTTAACAGTCCTCTCAGACAGACTTTAACGATCCTCTCAGACAGACTTTAACAGTCCTCTCAGACAGACTTTAACAGTCCTCTCAGACAGACTTTAACAGTCCTCTCAGACAGACTTTAACAGTCCTCTCAGACAAACTTTAACGGTCCTCTTCAGACAGACTTTAACGGTCCTCTCAGACAGACTTTAACAGTCCTCTCAGACAGACTTTAACAGTCCTCTTCAAATATATTTATACAGTCTATGAAGTCTAACAGTCGTCTTCAGATAGACTTTAACAGTCCTCTCAGACAGACTTCCTAGACTGTATAAATATCACAGTCCTCTTCAGACAGACTTCATAGACTGGGTAATTAGGACCCAGAGAACAGTAACTGAACAGCAGGTTAACTAGGACCCAGAGAACAGCAGGTTAACTAGGACCCAGAGAACAGCAGGTTAACTAGGACCCAGAGAACAGCAGGTTAACTAGGACCCAGAGAACAGCAGGTTAACTAGGACCCAGAGAACAGCAGGTTAACTAGGACCCAGAGAACAGCAGGTTAACTAGGACCCAGAGAACAGCAGGTTAACTAGGACCCAGAGAACAGCAGGTTAACTAGGACCCAGAGAACAGCAGGTTAACTAGGACCCAGAGGACAGCAGGTTAACTAGGACCCAGAGAACAGCAGGTTAACTAGGACCCAGAGAACAGTAACTTATACAGAGTAACTTACATGAGTAATTATGGTTAAGTGCCTTGCTAGATTTAAGTCTGTTCAAACCCGCAACCTTTTAGTTGGTCCCACGTTCTTAACCACTAGGTTACCTGTCACCTCAGAATGGTTTAATGATGCTCTGAAGATGGTGGATGTATCCTGCTGATAGACAGCGTAGGTCATAGGTCATATGACAGGCTATTTAGTTTGACCCGTTGTTTAACGAAAGGGTAAGCAGTTAACAGTTAAGATTCATCAATTCAAAATGTTTCATCATTTTTGTGTGTAGACATTAAAGTTAGGATCCTTAGTTGCTACAGACATTTTTGGACTTGATGTTTACCCATATAACTGGTAAATATATAATGAGCTTAGTTCAACTGTCATACCCCATCAGAACCCAAAATAGAAGCTGGTTTGACTCCAATGTTTGTAAACAAAGTGAATGTAAACACACGCTGTAGAGCCTCATAACATGGGTCAAACCATCATTTCAATATCCTGGATGGTGAGTCCTGTATAGCCTCATAACATGGGTCAAACCATCATTTCAATATCCTGGATGGTCAGTCCTGTATAGCCTCATAACATGGGTCAAA
>NW_025746388.1:0-42500 GCF_021184085.1 Oncorhynchus gorbuscha
TGAAAATGACTTTGAAATATGAACTTTCCTAAAATCAATCTACTAAAATGTCATTGTACATGATAGTAATCTTATCTAGGTGACTCCCAGACAGTAAAGTCCCAACCTCCATTAGGGTCGCAGCAGGTGACTTTGCTGATAGCTGCTTTATTGAGGAAAAGTTAGACTTTCATGACTGTGATACTGTATGTGGTTATCTCACCTAGCTATCTTAAAATGAATCAATTACCTGTAGTCACTCTTTGAGCCATAGGAGACAGGCTCATTGTAATGGCTGAATGAGTTAATGGAACGGAGTCAAACAGATCAAACACATGGAAACCACATGTTTGACTCCGTTCATTCATTTCTTTCCAGCCATTACAATGAGCCGTCCTCCTATAACTTCTGATTATTTGAAGTTTAATGAGCTTTTGTAACTGTAACTGATCAGAAAGCAAGTCTATCTGCTATGGCACATTTCTACCCCCCTCCCTCCCCAATAACGTTGATATAATATCAAATAATACTCACATTTACCCTTTCATTTTTATTGATAATTCAATATTGTAAAGGAAATAGCCTACCAATGATGTCATAGCAATGTACACTAAACAAAATTTAAACGCAACATGTAAAGTGTTGGTCCATGTTTCATGAGCTGAAATAAAATATCCCAGAAATTGTCCATACGCACAAAATGTATATTTCTCTCAAAATGTGTGCACAAATATCTTTACATCCCTGTTAGTGTGCATTTCTTCTTTGCCAAGATAATCCATCCACCTGTTGTGGCATATCAAGAAGCTGATTAAACAGCATGATCACCTTTTGCTGGGGACAATAAAAAGCCACTCTAAAATGTGCAGTTTTGTCAAACAACACAATGCCATGTTTTGGGGAGCGTGCAATTGGCCTTTTGACTACAGGAATGCCCACTAGAGCTGTTGCCATAGAATTTAATGTTAATTTCTCTATTATAAGCCACCTCCAACATAATTTTATAGAATCTGTCAGTAGTTTTAGAGAATTTGTCAGTAGTCCAACCTGCCTCACAACCGCAGACCAAGTGTACGGTGTTGTGTGGGCGGGCAGTTTGATGGTTGTCAACATTGTGAACAGAGTGTCCCATGGTGGCGATGTGGTTATGGTATGGGCAGGTTTAAGCTACAGACAACGAGCACAATTGCATTTTATCGATGGCAATTTGATACCATGATGAGATCCTGAGGCCCATTGTCGTTCCATTCATCCTCCGTCATCACCTCATGTTTCAAGGATCTTTACACAATTCCTGGAAGCTGAAAATGTCCCAGTTCTTCCATGGCCTGCATACTCACCAGACATGTCACCGATTGAGAATATTTGGGACGCTCTGGATCGTCGTGTACGACAGTGTGTTCCAGTTCCCGCCAATATCCAGCAAGTTTGCACAGCCATTGAAGAGGAGTGTGACAACATTCCGCAGGCCACAATCAAAAGCCTGATCAACTCTATGCCAATGAGATGTGTCCATGCATGAGGCAAATGGTGGTCACACCAGATACTGACTGGTTTTCTGATCCACACCCCTACCTTTATTTTAAGGTATCTGTGACCAACAGAAGCATGTCTGTATTCCCTGTCATGTGAAATGTATTTCAATTGACTGATTTCCTTATATGAACTGTACCTCAGTAAAATCTTTGGAATTGTTGCATGTTTTGTTTATAATGTTGTTCCTTATAGTAAAAACGTGTTTCGTAAGCCTCAATACTTATACCCCTCATATCCTCTGTCTTGTCCTCAAGAGCAATTACTAACATAATTAGTCACTAAACCTAGGGCTATGTGTGAGAGGCTGATTACCATAGAGTGAACAAGATCTGATGAATGGCTTTCTGACAGATCAATACAGAGTGGTGAACTAACGTGAAAGCATCTATTTATCATTTTGAGAGTATGTGGTGGGTACGAAGCACAAGATATTTCAAGTGTGACAGGTGTTAACTAATTAACTAATTAACTAATTTAAAACGACAGCCACCAGAGGGCAGTATTGTCAAGTTAGTGATAGCGCGGCGCGCAGCAACATCTCATTGAAGAAGAGGGTGCATCTGAAGTGATGCGGGAGCCCGTGAAATCATCTTTGGGACTGTTCTCCAACCGTCTTTCATAAAGAGGAAAGGGGGAGACACAACTAGATTGAACGTCAAGAGGGCAGGTTCCTCTATCGCTGCTGATATAAACAATGGATTGAGAATGGGGTTTGGTTCTCTGTGTGGTGAAGTCATCTTTCTTAGCGAGTTTGCTCAAATCGGAGCATTTGAATTTGAAAAGTTTTTTTTTTTTTTGTCAGCATCACTGGTTTGGGATTATTTTTGTTCATGTTTTTATAAGGTGAGTTTAGAATCAATGACAAAGTATTTTCATAAACATGCATTGAAAATTGTTGATATTGAACATTTTTTAAATAATATCTGTTATAATTGACTTTGTTGATCAAAATGTTTCTGATGCTGGAATTCCCCCAGTTTTACATAGGCCTAGTTTATTATGTGTGACACCTGCCTGTAGATTCTCAAGGCTTTCTTTTCAAGGCTGAATAATGGACAGGTTGTAGGAAAGGCTACATCAATCATATATTTTGCAAGTGTTGCAGGAAAATGTGTTGGTAACAGTACTTCAAATATGTCCAGCAACAATGAGGTCATATCTACCTGTCACCATACCTGCTCTTGCCAATCTGTGTTATTACGCAACTGAATTGGGCTGTGGAACCTGGTGGTTTTTATTGAATCTGTATGCAGTTATGAGCATCCTTCATTCACCCTGAATGGATTAACAGGGCAGGGTCGTTATGGTTTCGTCACCTAATATGAACAGGGATGGTTATCTGATGTAGTTTGTGCTGCAGGTCACTAGAGTACCCAGTTTGCACATCATTTTCCCAGAACCATATGTTTCTTAGTGCTTGGCGAGAGTGGGGTTGTACTACGGTTGTTTTGCATACAACCTTCCCGTAACGTTTCCTACAGGTTTCCTCTATTCAAAGTCATGTTCTCAGAATGTTCAGAGAACGTTATGAAACAACGTTCTTCTGGGGAATTTCAGCACTTCAGCATAACGTTTTCTGCACGTTTCCTCGTGGTTCTATTTAAAGTCATGTTCTCAGAGAATTAAGAAAACTGTCCATAAAAACCACAAGAAAACATAAGTATAGTTCAAAGAAGGTTCTAAGAATATTATTTTAAAACGTATACGTTCCGTTCTCAGCATCAACAAAACTCTCTATCCTCTATCTGGTTAAGTGTGTTCAGGTGTGTTGGCTTCACCCACTAATTGGCCACATCTGATGTTAATGAGTGCTTGTTTCCTTTGACATAGGGTCTGTTTGAATAGACTAAAATGAACAGCTTTGTATGAGTAAAAAAACATGTCATGCCAGCGCCATCCTGATGGCGTGGTCGACTCATTTCATGGATAGGGAGCAGGAAATCATAGGTTTGTATCTCACAATAATAAAAAAAGTTGCCTTTATTTAACTAGGCAAGTCAGTTAAGAACAAATTCTTATTTACAATGACAGCCTACACCTGCCAAACCCGGGCGACACTGGGCCAATTGTGCACCACCCTATGGGACTCCCAATCATGGTCATGATACAGCCTGGATTCAAACCAGGATGTCTGTAGTGACACCTCTAGCACTGAGATGCAGTGCCTTAGACCGCTGTACCACTCAGGAGCCCGATGCCATGCCACAATAACAATACATGTGTTTCATGATTAATGACTAAGCAAATACATTTCCATGTGTTTTCATGATTAATGCCTAAGCAAATACATGTCCATGTGTTTCATGATTAATGCCTAAGCAAATACATGTCCATGTGTTTCAGGATTAATGCCTAAGCAAATACATGTCCATGTGTTTCATGATTAATGCCTAAGCAAATACATTTCCATGTGTTTCATGATTAATGCCTAAGCAAATACATTTCCATGTGTTTCATGATTAATGCCTAAGCAAATACATGTCCATGTGTTTTCATGATTAATGCCTAAGCAAATACATGTCCATGTGTTTCATGATTAATGCCTAAGCAAATACATTTCCATGTGTTTCCATGATTAATGCCTAAGCAAATACATTTCCATGTGTTTCAGGATTAATGCCTAAGCAAATACATTTCCATGTGTCTTACTTGTGCTTGGAGTTCAAAACAGTTCAACTAAGCTAGCAGTCTTATTGGAACATGTTCTCAGAATGCTATTTAATTACCGTCAAATAACCTGTCAGTTCCGTTCTCAGAACATTAATAAAACCTCCCAGGAAAACTTTCCGGGAACCATAGAAAAATGTTCTCAGAACCTCCCTACAACCTAAAAATGTACATTCCCAGAACAGGAGAAATGTTTACTTCCGTTCTCAGAATGTTTAAATAACTTTCAGTTTTTAACGGTCAGGAACTTATGACTTCGTTCCCAGAATCAATAATGTACATTCCTACAACTTCCAAGGAACTAAATGTGCTAGCTGTGTATGCTGTTACAGGTTAGTCATCTAGCAGATGCTAGCTTTGTGATTCCAGCTACCAACCTTTCAGTTACTGGCCCAACACCTTTAACCACTAGGCTACCTGCCACCCTGTTGCACTGCCCTACTTCAGTCTAACATCTCTCCCAGTCTTTCAATAGAACTATTTTTCCTGACCTATGGAGGGCGTGCAATCAACACCCTGAATTTGAACCAAGAACCGTGCTTGACTTGGGCAGGAGCTCACCGGAGCTGAGTACTGGCACCTCAACATTTCTACTGCTTGATCTCCTGTTCCTCGTATAGAATACTATAAGTATTTTAGGTCTCCTGCTCCTAAATATAAACATGAGTACAGGCACCTATTTCAGTCCATTTCAAGCACTGACCAATAATTGTGATTGACAATAAAAATGGCTTCCTTCTGAAGGCATGTAAAATAATAACAATAATACTACTTTCTAAATAAAGACCTGTAGCTTACACACATGCAGGCATTAGCAAAAATATAGTAAATTGATCAAGAGAATTATACCTAACCAAATGATCTTGTCTGATCAAGTGCAGCTGCATGCCTACACACAAACAGTTGCTCAGAGAGAGAGCGGTTAGAGGGAGTTCCCCCTAAAAAGAAGCCAACAAGGAACTGATCGTGATGTTTCTATGAATATGCAAATACACCTGAATCTCTCTCCTGTGAGTGGCTGAAAAACATATCTGATGTGTTATTGCCAGCTGAGTCTAACTCATACTGCTCCTGTTGATGGCATTCACAGGAGGTTGACGGCACCTTAATTGGGGAAGACGGGCTTGTGGTAATGGCTGGAGCGTAACGAGTGGAATGGTATCAAATGCTACATCAAACACATGGTTTCCATGGTTTCCAGGTGTTTGATGCCTTTCCATTTGCTCCGTTCTGACCATTATTATGAGCCGTCCTCCCCTCAGCAGCCTCCAGTGATGCCTTTCCATTCCGTCCTACCCTGGCTTCTGTGTGTGTGTGTAAATGAATTAAGACAAGTCATTCATTCTCTGCCATTATAAAAAGAATGAAGAGCTGGGGTTTGTTAGCACTGACATGTGTTGGTCAACCTGATGAACTGACCACTGTTAAATAAATAAGGACGTTCATTGGAAAGGTAAATGAATGGATATCCAACTAATAACACACGCTTCCCTTTTGCTTTTGAAATGCATTGTCAGTTTCTGGTCTGCCTCTGAGAGCTCGTATGAGTAATGAGTAGTCCATGCACACTGACTGCTGTATGATTCATTGTTTTCAGGTTTCCTGTAAGAGGTGTTTTCTCACTGCCTTCTGTTTCCATGAATAGCGAAGAGGCATTTTTATCATTGAGAGATATCAGCTTACTGAAACCAGGACGTCTTGAGGCATCACTTCAGACTGACGGTGACACAAATGTGTCCTTCGCCTTGCTGAGAATTCCATGACTACAGATAGAAAGTCCGAGATGACCCCCCCTCATGTCCCTGCATCTGGTTTTCAGTGGCTCGGGTGAAATTCAGAAAGTATCCTTTCACCTGTAATTGAGCTGAGCGACTTATGCTTTTTCAAACCCTATAGCCCTGGAGCGCTGCGGATTGTGCAAGCTTTGGTTTCAGTCCAGCACCGACACTACTGATTCAAAGGTTTAAGTAGTTGAATACGGTGTGTTAGTGCTGGGCTGAAGCAAAAACATTCCTATAGTTTGACACTGTCAGAGTGAGCAGGTGTTGTAGTGTAGCTGTAACATTGTACCAGTGGGAGTGACATGTTGAACAGTGGAAGCTAGTATCTACCCACTCCCATCTACCCACTCAGTGGAAGCGGAGTATCTACCCACTCAGTGGAAGCTGAGTATCTACCCACTCAGTGGAAGCTGAGTATCTACCCACTCAGTGGAAGCTGAGTATCTACCCACTCAGTGGAAGCTGAGTATCTACCCACTCAGTGGAAGCTGAGTATCTACCCACTCAGTGGAAGCTGAGTATCTACCCACTCAGTGGAAGCTGAGTATCTACCCACTCAGTGGAAGCTGAGTATCTACCCACCAGTGGAAGCTGAGTATCTACCCACTCAGTGGAAGCTGAGTATCTACCCACTCAGTGGAAGCTGAGTATCTACCCACTCAGTGGAAGCTGAGTATCTACCCACTCAGTGGAAGCTGAGTATCTACCCACTCAGTGGAAGCTGAGTATCTACCCACTCAGTGGAAGCTGAGTATCTACCCACTCAGTGGAAGCTGAGTATCTACCCACTCAGTGGAAGCTGAGTATCTACCCACTCAGTGGAAGCTGAGTATCTACCCACTCAGTGGAAGCTGAGTATCTACCCACTCAGTGGAAGCTGAGTATCTACCCACTCAGTGGAAGCTGAGTATCTACCCACTCAGTGGAAGCTGAGTATCTACCCACTCAGTGGAAGCTGAGTATCTACCCACTCAGTGGAAGCTGAGTATCTACCCACTCAGTGGAAGCTGAGTATCTACCCACTCAGTGGAAGCTGAGTATCTACCCACTCAGTGGAAGCTGAGTATCTACCCACTCAGTGGAAGCTGAGTATCTACCCACTCAGTGGAAGCTGAGTATCTACCCACTCAGTGGAAGCTGAGTATCTACCCACTCAGTGGAAGCTGAGTATCTACCCACTCAGTGGAAGCTGAGTATCTACCCACTCAGTGGAAGCTGAGTATCTACCCACTCAGTGGAAGCTGAGTATCTACCCACTCAGTGGAAGCAGTGGAGTATCTACCCACTCAGTGGAAGCTGAGTATCTACCCACTCAGTGGAAGCTGAGTATCTACCCACTCAGTGGAAGCTGAGTATCTACCCACTCAGTGGAAGCTGAGTATCTACCCACTCAGTGGAAGCTGAGTATCTACCCACTCAGTGGAAGCTGAGTATCTACCCACTCAGTGGAAGCTGAGTATCTACCCACTCAGTGGAAGCTGAGTATCTACCCACTCAGTGGAAGCTGAGTATCTACCCACTCAGTGGAAGCTGAGTATCTACCCACTCAGTGGAAGCTGAGTATCTACCCACTCAGTGGAAGCTGCTGAGGGGAGGATAGTTTTCATATGTTTGATACCATTCCATTCACTCCATTCCAGCCATTTTTATGAGCCATCCTCCCCTCGGGCAGCCTCCATTGGTACTCACCTCATTCTGACACCTCGTTGAATGACAACACACAACACACCAACACCAGGCAGGGACATTCCTCTCCCCTTTCATCTGAAACTGATCCAAGCTTTACTTCTAAAGTTGCTTCTGAACCCATTACCCTCCCCAATTATTAAATACGCAGAGACAGGCCTTTGTTAATGGAACCAGGTTTGAATCACATGGACGGGTTCATTCATCATTCAGTGAAAGTGTAATTACTAGCATTGAAATGTTGCTTAACTGGGTTCAAAAATATGCAGTGAGCTGCAGGGATTTCCAAGGAACTCAGGATGCAGTTGTATATTTGTCTATTCTCCTGGCATGACACGTAGAAGTGGTGGTCAGGGGGGGAAATGGAATTCAACTCCACGCCTTTGACAATACAGTACAACAGCAGAGGGTTTGGTAGCAAGGTGTGTCTGACGCTGAGAGAGTTTTAGAATGAAGGTTGGAAAAAAGGGGATCCCTTCCCCTTGCTTCCATGGCAACTGTGAAATATACAGACCACATTCGAGTCAGAGCTCATTATGCAATGAATAGTTTAAGTTCATAGTAGCGTCCTTATTATCTGCAAAGAATATGCTAATTATAACAAATGGGTAAATTTCTTACAGTATAAATATTGCCCAATCCTTAACCCTAACATCAGTCAGGCAATGCCTCTACCCCCCCATGGTGTTGACACAGGCAATGCCTCTACCCCCCCATGGTGTTGACACAGGCAATGCCTCTACCCCCCATGGTGTTGACACAGGCAATGCCTCTACCCCCCCATGGTGTTGACACAGGCAATGCCTCTACCCCCCATGGTATTGACACAGGCAATGCCTCTACCCCCCCATGGTGTTGACACAGGCAATGCCTCTACCCCTCCCCATGGTGGTGACACAGGCAATGCCTCTACCCCTCCATGGTGTTGACACAGGCAATGCCTCTACCCTCCCATGGTGTTGACACAGGCAATGCCTCTACCCTCCCATGGTGTTGACACAGGCAATGCCTCCCCCCCCCCATGGTGTTGACACAGGCAATGCCTCTACCCCCCCATGGTGTTGACACAGGCAATGCCTCTACCCCCCCATGGTGGTGACACAGGCAATATCCTCTACCCCTCCATGGTGTTGACACAGGCAATGCCTCTACCCCCCATGGTGTTGACACAGGCAATGCCTCTACCCCCCCATGGTGTTGACACAGGCAATGCCTCTACCCCCCATGGTGTTGACACAGGCAATGCCTCTACCCCCCCATGGTGGTGACACAGGCAATGCCTCTACCCCTCCATGGTGTTGACACAGGCAATGCCTCTACCCTCCCATGGTGTTGACACAGGCAATGCCTCTACCCCCCCATGGTGTTGACACAGGCAATGCCTCTACCCTCCCATGGTGTTGACACAGGCAATGCCTCTACCCCCATGGTGTTGACACAGGCAATGCCTCTACCCTCCCATGGTGTTGACACAGGCAATGCCTCTACCCCCCCATGGTGGTGACACAGGCAATGCCTCTACCCTCCCATGGTGTTGACACAGGCAATGCCTCTACCGCCCCATGGTGTTGACAAGGGCAATGCCTCTACCACCCCATGGCGTTGACACAGGCAATGCCTCTACCCCCCCATGGTGTTGACACAGGCAATGCCTCTACCCCCCCATGGTGTTGAAACAGGCAATGCCTCTACCCTCCCATGGTGTTGACACAGGCACCGCCCCATGTCTGACACAGGCAATGCCTCTACCCCCCATGGTGTTGACACAGGCAATGCCTCTACCCCCCATGGTGTTGACACAGGCAATGCCTCTACCCCCATGGTGTTGACACAGGCAATGCCTCTACCCCCATGGTGTTGACACAGGCAATGCCTCTACCCCCTCATGGTGTTGACACAGGCAATGCCTCTACCCCCCCCCCCCCATGGTGTTGACACAGGCAATGCCTCTACCCCCCCATGGTGTTGCCACAGGCAATAAGCAGATCCATTTAGTGTGGATTCCAATGGAGCATGGAGGTTAGTGTGAGTGGCAGCTCATACTCCCCCCATAACATTCTCACACCATCAGTCCATCTCATCAACCATGAGAATAAATTATGTCATCCCCAGCCCTGAGCCTCAGGCATCATGGGTAATGAGAGAGGAAGGAGAATGTGTAACATTCAGATGATTGACATTTGTATTTCAACCGTGTTTTGAAGTGATCTACTGTAATCAGATTATGTTGGGTTTGCTGTGAATAACATCTGATTTCCTCCAGGATTACTGGCCTCCTGGCTCAGGAAGTGGAGCTGAACAGGAGGGAAATGATACTGTAACTGACTGGCAATAATGTGACAATGATATTGCATTGTCCAGTGCCAGGGGAGTGTTACAGGTGTAGGATCTTAATTGGATCACTCTGTTGCAATGCAGGAAATGTAAAACTTGTAGTTTATTATATGTTTAAAATGTCAGATTTGATTTGCCCAAATAGAAAAAAAACATTTCCATGAACTATAATCCACACATTTCCTGTTGCTGCAGGATTATTTTCCTGCTGTACATAACTGTCTCAAATGAAGATCCTACATCTGTACCTGATTTAGCGTGGGTAGCCTGTAGCTCAGTTGATATTGTGGCATCTGAAAGAAGGAACATAGAGGAGATAAAGTCCTTCCTCATGCTCAGATCACACTGCTGGGAGTCAAGCAGGCAATGGAAGGATATCCTGCTGGATTCCAGCAAAACCCCTCCAATCTACTGGGATTTTCAGCTCATGTTGTGGAGATGAACCTAAAGCCTCTGTGAGACCTGACCAGGGGGAGTGCTGCTCATCGCCAGGCCGAGAGTGCGATGGCAGGAGACAGGCAGAATGGGATTTACACAGTACGGCTCTGGAAATGAAACATTAGACATGACATTCATTTAGCAGACATTCATATCCAGAATGGCTATTGCCTTATGTCCACTGGACTTCCAGAGTAGATTAGCTTCCCTCGATGAAGGTCAATGTGTTCAATTGAGTTGTGCTTCTTTGTTCTTGATCTTTCTTCTGCTATTGAACACCAGGGTGCCGGCAATAGCCAGTGTTCTGTCTGTAATACATTGCCATGGTGTCTGCATCAGCACTTTTATGAGGCCTGCTGTGACAGAGAGCAGTAGCACATTCAGTCACAGCTGTTAACAAAGCCTTTACAGGTTGCCACTGTCTGAGGTCAGGGGTCTACTGCACGGACACATATATGTTCACACACACACACACACACACACACACACACACACACACACACACACACACACACACACACACACACACACACACACACACACACACACACACACACACACACACACACACACACACACACACACACACACACACACACACACACACACACACACACACACACACACACACACACACACACACACACTTCAACAGTATGCACACATATACATCCATAATCCTACGTACTGTATAGACAAATACACACACCTGCGTTTACAAACATAGAAGCACATTGCTACAGGCGTGTCCTAGAATAGAGTTGGCTCCAGCAAGTAGCCTACTTGAGCAGAACAGAAATAGCATGGGCCTCAGCCAGAAAAAAAACAACAGTTCTTGAAAAATCGACCAGAAGTGCAGGGGAGTCAGGGCGTCGGGGCCGGTGCCGGTCTGTTCATTATTTATTTTGGGGTCATTTAGCAGACACTCTTATCCAGAGTGAGTGCATTCATTTTAACATCGCTAGGTGAGACAACAACACATCACAATCGTATCAAGTATATTTTCTCTCAAGAAAGTATTTATCAAGTCAGTGCCACTGGGAAAATATTTGTTGTTGTTGTTGTTGTTGCTTATTTACTCACTGTCGTTCACTAGCTGTGCACTTGTCCTGTGTATGTGTGTGAAGGGATGGTTCATATTGACATGCTGGCAATGTGTATGTCTGGGAAAGAGTTTTTCATGGAGTTACAGTATGTAAACATGGCTGTTCGTTTAGTTGTAATGTACGACCCTGTCAGCTGGTTATGGACCTTCTGGTGGCTGGATGATGGATGATGGAGGACAGAGGTTTTGATGGATGAGCTTCAGTGGCGGTCGGTGACGTTGAAGATGAGGGAGGACGATTCTTTTTTTACGAGCATGGCATTTCTATTACAGCATATTGGATGACTGTCATTCAAATTCCATTCACCCAGCACAATGTAACATCAATAGGTTTAGGCTACTACGTGATACTCTAATTTCCCTGTACCCATCATGAGGTTGCTACAACCCAGCCTATGAATGAAAGTTTACAACGTAGGTGCACAGGTCGAGATAAAAATTGGAGTAATCAAGGTGTCTGACAATGACACATTCAATAGGACCTTGCACACTCTTGCCTGCATCTAGCTGATCTAGGTGGACTTCAGTAGTCCAACAGTTGCAAAGGAGAGTTTCTATTGGATAATTGAGGGACTGTAGCTGATGAATAGATAATCAGTTTTCAGATATTCTGATATTCACTAACGGTGTACCTATGGTTTGTAAAAATCCCTCAGACAAGAAGAGCAGATTGCCTAGAGGCTGTGGTGTCAGATCAATTTTTCTCTCTGTCTGTCTGTCTGTCTGTCTGTCTGTCTGTCTGTCTGTCTGTCTGTCTGTCTGTCTGTCTGTCTGTCTGTCTGTCTGTCTGTCTGTCTGTCTGTCTGTCTGTCTGTCTGTCTGTCTGTCTGTCTGTCTGTCTGTCTGTCTGTCTGTCTGTCTGTCTGTCTGTCTGTCTGTCTGTCTGTCTGTCTGTCTGTCTGTCTGTCTGTCTGTCTGTCTGTCTGTCTGTCTGTCTGTCTCTCTCTCCATGGAGAGTTTAATTGCTCAGGGATCGGTCGGCGGGACTGTTGTTCCGCGATGTCGCTAGCTATTAGCTTGTCAGGCTAAATCCAATTACTCAGAGAAGGACACTTTGATTAGAACACCACTCTATCAGTTTCAATGAAAAGGGAAGTGGAATCTTCTGTCCACGTCTGTTTCCCCAGGGCTACAGTGGTGGTAACCCTGTCTGCTTCCCCAGGGCTACAGTGGTGGTAACCCTGTCTGCTTCCCCAGGGCTACAGTGGTGGTAACCCTGTCTGCTTCCCCAGGGCTATACAGTGGTGGTAACCCTGTCTGCTTACTCAGGGCTATACAGTGGTGGTAACCCTGTCTGCTTACTCAGGGCTATACATTGGTGGTATCCCTGTCTGCTTCCCCAGGGCTACAGTGGTGGTAACCCTGTCTGCTTCCCCATGGCTACAGTGATGGTAACCCTGTCTGCTTCCCCAGGGCTACAGTGGTGGTAACCCTGTCTGCTTCCCCAGGGCTATACAGTAGTGGTAACCCTGTCTGTTTCCCCAGGGCTATACAGTAGTGGTAACCCTGTCTGTTTCCCCTGGGCTACAGTGGTGGTAACCCTGTCTGCTTCCCCAGGGCTACAGTAGTGGTAACCCTGTCTGCTTCCCCAGGGCTACAGTGGTGGTAACCCTGTCTGCTTCCCCGGGGCTACAGTAGTGGTAACCCTGTCTGTTTCCCCAGGGCTACAGTGGTGGTAACCCTGTCTGTTTCCCCGGGGCTACAGTGGTGGTAACCCTGTCTGCTTCCCCAGGGCTACAGTGGTGGTAACCCTGTCTGCTTACCCAGGGCTATACAGTAGTGGTAACCCTGTCTGTTTCCCCAGGGCTACAGTGGTGGTAACCCTGTCTGTTTCCCCGGGGCTACAGTGGTGGTAACCCTGTCTGTTTCCCCAGGGCTTCAGTGGTGGTAACCCTGTCTGTTTCCCCAGGGCTATACAGTGGTGGTAACCCTGTCTGTTTCCCCAGGGCTATACAGTAGTGGAAACCTGTCTGCTTCCCCAGGGCTACAGTGGTGGTAACCCTGTCTGCTTCCCCAGGGCTACAGTGGTGGTAACCCTGTCTGCTTCCCCAGGGCTACAGTGGTGGTAACCCTGTCTGCTTCCCCAGGGCTACAGTGGTGGTAACTCTGTCTGCTTCCCCAGGGCTACAGTGGTGGTAACCCTGTCTTCTTCCCCATGGCTACAGTGGTGGTAACCCTGTCTGCTTCCCCAGGGCTACACAGTGGTGGTAACTCTGTCTGCTTCCCCAGGGCTACAGTGGTGGTAACCCTGTCTGCTTCCCCAGGGCTACAGTGGTGGTAACCCTGTCTGCTTCCCCAGGGCTACACAGTGGTGGTAACTCTGTCTGCTTCCCCAGGGCTACAGTGGTGGTAACCCTGTCTGCTTCCCCAGGGCTACAGTGGTGGTAACTCTGTCTGCTTCCCCAGGGCTACAGTGGTGGTAACCCTGTCTGCTTCCCCAGGGCTACAGTGGTGGTATCCCTGTCTGCTTACCCAGGGCTATACATTAGTGGTAACCCTGTCTGTTTCCCCAGGGCTACAGTGGTGGTAACCCTGTCTGTTTCCCCAGGGTTACCTTGGTGGTAACCCTGTCTGCTTCCCCAGGGCTACAGTGGTGGTCACCCTGTCTGCTTCCCCAGGGCTACAGTGGTGGTCACCCTGTCTGCTTCCCCAGGGCTACAGTGGTGGTCACCCTGTCTGCTTCCCCAGGGCTACAGTGGTGGTAACCCTGTCTGTTTCCCCCCAGGGCTACTGCTTGGTGGTCACCCTGCTTCCCCAGGGCTACAGTGGTGGTCACCCTGTCTCCCCAGGGCTACAGTGGTGGTCACCCTGTCTGCTTCCCCAGGGCTACAGTGGTGGTCACCCTGTCTGCTTCCCCAGGGCTACAGTGGTGGTAACCTTGTCTGAATTAACAAGCTGCTGTTGTCTTCTGATCCATAGTATCACTTTCTTTTTATTAGTTATTATCAAGCCAAGAGCTTGGGACTTTCAGGTTCTATCTGCATATTTGTTAGATGTATGTTATTGACATAGCCTTGTTCTGTTCAATGTTCTCTACCTATACAGTACTCTAAATACCCCACAATTCATGTTGTTACGTTCAAAATAATAGAAGAGAAAAAATAGCTGACACAATTCAATGCCAATTAAACACTGGAGTGATAGATGTGCAGAAGATGAATGTCCAAACAGAGATACTGGGGTGCAAAGGAGCAAAAAAACTAACAAAAAAAACAGTATGGGGATGAGGTCGTTGGATGGGCTATTTACAGATGGGCTATAAACAGGTGCAGTGATCTGTGAGCTGCTCTGACAGCTGGTGCTTAAAGTTAGAGAGGGAGATATGAGTCTACAGCTTCAGTGATTTTTGAAATTAGTTCCAGTCATTGGCAGCAGAGAACTGGAAGGAAAGACTGCTAAAGGGGGAATTGGCTTTGGGGATGAGAGAAACAGTGTGCTACGGGTGGGTGCTGTTATGGTGACAGAGAGATATACCTGCTGGAGTGTGTGCTACGGGTGGGTGCTGTTATGGTGACCAGAGAGATATACCTGCTGGAGTGTGTGCCACGGGTGGGTGCTGTTATGGTGACCAGTGAGATATACCTGCTGGAGCGTGTGCTATGGGTGGGTGCTGTTATGGTGACCAGTGAGATATACCTGCTGGAGCGTGTGCTACGGGTGGGTGCTGTTATGGTGACCAGTGAAATATACCTGCTGGAGCGTGTGCCACGGGTGGGTGCTGTTATGGTGACCAGAGAGATATACCTGCTGGAGCGTGTGCTATGGGTGGGTGCTGTTATGGTGACCAGAGAGATATACCTGCTGGAGTGTGTGCTACGGGTGGGTGCTGTTATGGTGACCAGTGAGATATACCTACTGGAGCGTGTGCTACGGGTGGGTGCTGTTATGGTGACCAGTGAAATATACCTGCTGGAGCGTGTGCTACGGGTGGGTGCTGTTATGGTGACCAGAGAGATATACCTGCTGGAGCGTGTGCTACGGGTGGGTGCTGTTATGGTGACCAGAGAGATATACCTGCTGGAGTGTGTGCTACGGGTGGGTGCTGTTATGGTGACCAGTGAGATATACCTACTGGAGCGTGTGCTACGGGTGGGTGCTGTTATGGAGACCAGTGAGATATACCTGCTGGAGCGTGTGCTACGGGTGGGTGCTGTTATGGTGACCAGTGAAATATACCTGCTGGAGCGTGTGCTACGGGTGGGTGTTGTTATGGTGACCAGTAAGATATACCTGCTGGAGCGTGTGCTACAGGTGGGTGCTGTTATGGAGACCAGTGAAATATACCTGCTGGAGCGTGTGCTACAGGTGAGTAATGTTATGGAGACCAGTGAAATATACCTGCTGGAGCGTGTGCTACAGGTGGGTGTTGTTATGGTGACCAGTGAGCGTAGATAAGGTGGGGCTTTACCTAGCAATGACTTATAGGTGACCTGGAGCCAGTGGGTTTGGCAACAAATATAAAGCAAGAGCCAGCCAACAAGAGCATACAAGTCACAGTGGTGGTTAGTATATGGGGCTTTGGTGACAAAATGGATTGCACTGTGATAGACTGCATCCAATTTGCTGAGTAGAGTGTTGGAGGCTATTTTGTAAATGACATCGCCGAAGTCAAGGATCGGTAGGATAGTCAGTTTTACGAAGTTATGTTTGGCAGCATGAGTGAAGGATGCTTTGTTGTGAAATAGGAAGCCGATTCTAGATTTAATTTTGAATTGGAGATGCTTAATGTGAGTCAGGAAGGAGAGTTTACAGTCTAACCAGACAACTAGGTATTTGTAGTTATTGAATATTCTATGTCAGAACCGTCCAGAGTAGTAATGCTGGACAGGTGTGCAGGTGCGGGCAGCGATCGGTTGAAAAGTATGCATTTAGTTTTACTTGCATTTAAGAGCAGTTGGAGGCCACGGAAGGAGTGTTTTATGGCATTGAAGCTCGTTTGGAGGTTAGTTAACACAGTGTCCAAAGAAGGGCCAGATATATACAGAATGGTGTCGTCTGCGTAGAGGTGGATCAGAGAATCACTAGCAGCAAGAGCTTGATTGGGATCATCACTTCACATCTCACAGATCTCATTTACCTTGACGGGCTAATTGGAGGGTTGAGATTAATTAGGTGATTGCTGGACAGGAAAATGCTATCATATCCTGTCTGGTGTGCTCATCAAATCAGCATGGGATAATTAGCAGCAGTTTGACAGCTGTGGGGGCGGAGGGGCTTCTAAAGGAACAAAGAGCCCTCGTGATAATCAAGTTTCCTGAATGTACAGTGTTTGGGGATGTTTGTGTGTATTTGTAAATAAAGTAGATGAAGTATGTGTGTGTGCGCGTGCGTGTGCTGAATGATGAGTGACGACTCCCTGTAATCACTGTGATATGTGTGTTTGTCTCCCTTGCAGAACACTCGCCACACACACACACCATGAGCAACATCTATGAGTCTGCGGCCAACACCCTTGGTCTGTTCAACAGCCCGTGCCTGGCCAAAGTGGAGTTGCGGGTGACCTGCAAGGGCATCTCAGACCGGGACGCCCTGTCCAAGCCAGACCCCTGCGTCCTCATCAAAATGCAGTCCCACGGACAGTGGCTGGAGGTGAGTGGCCTCTCACTCTGTTCTGACAAGTAATTAACATTGCAGTGCCAGTCTTATTACAACTTGCAATATAAGAACCATCTTCAATGTTAAAAGTGGTGTAATGTTTCAGGGTCAATTGGAGGATATGTCCTGTAGATGGTTCTGTTCAATCCTAAATCCCCTCAGGGCTCTCTTTGGTGAGATAGATCTCAACATGTGATTACAGATGACTACATGGACTTTCTGAAGAGTTGGAGATACAGGAAGAAGTCTCATTATTCTGTATGTCGAATCAAAGACATTGGCTTGCTAACGGACTGAGATGTTTCCTTCTCTTACTATCCCTTATGTGTTTTTAAATGTTGATTTGGTTCACCTCAAGGATGTGGAATATACAGTATTACCAGCTATGAGGTTTGCCTAGTACATGGATATGAATTTCTGAATGCTTCACCAAATAAGCAAGAGAATTCTGTCAAAAGAGATATTTATTCACAGGAAATACATTTGCATAATGAAGCTATTTGCTGGGTAAAGAAAAAGGAAACCCATAAAAGTCTTAATCAATGTGTTTACCAAACCAAAATGAGGTACCAATCAACCCTCCAAAACTGATGATTGGACATTACATCCGTGTTAACATTTTAGTCATCAGACTCTCTTATCCAGAGCTACTTACAGTTAGTGCATTCATGTTAAGATACAGTGCCTTCAGAATGCATTCACACCTCTTGATTTTTCACACATTTTGTTGTGTTACAAAGTGAGACTAAAATATATTTCATTGTCATTTTCTGATCTACACATAATGCTCTGTAATTACGTGTTCACCCCCCTGAGGGATATAGTGGAATCACCTTTGCACACTGGGATTATATAATATTTGCACATTATTCTTTTAAAAATTCTTCAAGCTCTGTCATGTTGGCTGTTGATCATGGCTAGTCAGCCATTGTCATGTCTTGCCATAGATTTTTAAGCTGATTTTAAGTCAGACCTAGGCCACTGACGAACATTCAATGTTGTCTTGGTACACAACTCCAGTGTATATTTGGCTTTGTGTTTTAGGTTATTGTCCTGCTGAAAGGTGAATTTGTCTCCCAGTGTCTGGTGGAAAGCAGAGTGAATCAGGGTTTCCTCTAGGATTTGTTCTGTGTTTAGCTCTATTCCATTTCTTTTTTTTGCAAACAGGATGCATGTTTTGGAATATGTTTTTATTCTGTACAGGCTTCCTTCTTTTCCCCTGACAATTAGGTTAATATTATGGAGTAACTACAATGTGGTTGATCCATCCTCAGCTTTCTCCCATCACAGCCATTAAACTCTGAAGCTGTTTTTTAGTCACCATTGGCCTGATGGTGAAATCCCTGAGCGGTTTCCTTCTCTGGAAACTGAGTTTGGAAGGATGCCTGTATCTTTGTAATGACTGGGTGTATTGATACACCATCAAAGGTGTAATTAATAACTTCACGATGAGCAAAGGGATATTCAGTGTCTGCTTTATGATTTTTCCCCATCTACCAATAGCTGCCCTTCTCTGTGAAGTGTTGAAATACCTCTCTGGTCTTTATGATTTTTCCCCATCTACCAATAGCTGCCCTTCTCTGTGAAGTGTTGAAATACCTCTCTGGTCTTTATGATTTTTCCCCATCTACCAATAGCTGCCCTTCTCTGTGAAGTGTTGAAATACCTCTCTGGTCTTTATGATTTTTCCCCATCTACCAATAGCTGCCCTTCTCTGTGAGGTGTTGAAATACCTCTCTGGTCTTTATGATTTCTCCCCATCTACCAATAGCTGCCCTTCTCTGTGAGGTGTTGAAATACCTCTCTGGTCTTTATGATTGAATCTGTGTTTGAATGAATAGCTTGACTGAGGGACCTTATAGCTAATTGTATGTGTGGAGTCCATGCAACGTATTATGTGACTTGTTAATTAAGCAAATGCTTACTCTTGAAATGATTTAGGCTTGTCATAACAAAGAGTTTGATACTCATTGACTCAAACTAGGTGAGACAACAACAAATCACAATCTTGTCAAATACATTTTCTCTGAACAAAGTATTTTAGGAAAAGAGAAGTGCCCTGTTAGAGTTATTTCAGAAACTCTTCAAAGAGGTAGGGTTTCAAATGTTTTTGGGAGATGGGCAGGGACTCCTGACTTTAGGGGGAAGCTTGTTGTGCCTGCCAAGTGACCATGACAACAAAGCAGATGGTTGATCTCTCTATTTGTCCCTTAATCCAATTACTCCAGTTTTAATTGTGCCATTGATTTGTTCCATTGATTTGTTATTAACTGGTTGTCCATCTGGAGACACAAATTAGCATTGTACTGCAGATGTGCCATGACGGCTCCAACGCGCCGTGCTGTGTGTTGCGTCACTCAACAACATATTTACTAGTGCTGCTCTCCTGTGGACGTCATGTCTGGTTAGAGATAATACAGTGCTTTGCAAAAGCATTCATCCCCCTTGACGTTTTTCCTATTTTGTTGCCTATTGAACCTGTACTTTAAATGGATTTTTATTTTCATTTCATGTAATGGACATAAACAAAAATAGTCCAAATTGGTGAAGTGAAATGAAAAAAAAGACATATTTATTTATATATATATATATATATATTTTTTTAATATGAAGGAAAAAAATGGAAAAAATAAATAAAATAAAATAAATATTTAAAAAGAAAAGTGGTGCATGCATATGTATTCACACTTTGCTATGAAGCACCTAAATAAGATCTGGTACAACCAATTACCTTCAGAAGTCACATAGTTTGTTAAATAAAGTGCATTTGTGTGCAACTAAGTGTCACATGATCTCAGTATATATACACCTGTTCCGAAAGGCCCCAGAGTCCGCAACACCACTAAGCAAGGGGCACCACCAAGCAAGCAGCACCATGAAGACCAAGGAGCTCTCCAAACAGGTCAGGGACTAAGTTGTGGAGAAGTACAGATCAGGGTTAGGTTATAAAAAAATATCTGAAACTTTGAACATTCCACAGAGCACCATTAAATCCATTATTAAAAAATGGAAAGAATATGGCACCACAACAAACCTGCCAAGAGAGGGCCGCCCACCAAAACTTACGGACCAGGCAAGGAGGGCATTAATCAGAGAGGCAACAAAGAGACCAAAGATAACTCTGAATGAGCTGCAAAGCTCCACAGCAGAGACTGGAGTATCTGTCCATAGGACCACTTTAAGCCCTACACTCCACAGAGATGGGCTTTACGGAAGAGTGGCCAGAAAAAAAAGCCTATTGCTTAAAGACAAAAATAAGCAAGCACGTTTGGTGTTTGCCAAAAGGCATGTGGGAGTCTCCCCAAACATATGGAAGAAGGTACTCTGGTCAGATGAGACTAAAATTGAGTTTTTTGGCCATCAAGGAAAACGCTATGTCTGGCAGAATCCCAACACCTCTCACCCCGAGAACACCATCCAATGTTTTTCATCTGCAGGGACTGGGAAGCTGGTCAGAATTGAAGGAATGATGGATGGCACTGAATACAGGGAAATTCTTGAGGGAAACCTGTTTCAGTCTTCCAGAGATTTGAGACTGGGACAGAGATTCACCTTCCAGCAGGACAATGACCCTAAGCATACTGCTAAAGCAACACTCAAGTGGTTTAAGAGGAAACATTTAAATGTCTTGGAATGGCCTAATCAAAGCCCAGACCTCAATCCAATTGAGAATCTGTGGTATGACTTAAAGACTGCTGTACACCAGCAGAACCCATCCAACTTGAAGAAGCTGAAGCAGTTTTGCCTTGAAGAATGGGCAGAAATCCCAGTGGCTAGATGTGCCAAGCTTATAGAGACATACCCCAAGAGACTTGCAGCTGTAATTGCTGCAAAATGTGGCTCTACAATGTATTGACTTTGGGGGAGGGGGGTTCTGTTTTTTTGTGTTATTTCTTGTTTGTTTCACAATAAAAAATATTTAGCATCTTCAAAGTAGTAGGCATGTTGTATTTATGAAATGATACAAACCTCCCCCCAAAAAATCTGTTTTAATTCCAGTTGTAAGGCAACAAAATAGTAGAATTGCTAAGGGGGGTGAATACTTTCACAAGCCACTGTATCCTTTCAGTATGAGTATGATCCACCATCAAGTCAGCATTTCTTGTTTTCCCAGCAAGGCTGGAACTAGTTTGTGTTCTGCTTCCTGGGGCTTTTCCCACACTACAGGAATGAGACTGGTGCATAATGCGCCTTGTGATTGACAATATGATGAACAAAGCTCTTCACAGAGTAATGGCCCCTTAATTCAAACCCAATGAAAACAAGATAAGAGAAAGAGTGGTTGGAGAATAATCACTGGTAGAAACGGTTGTGATAAAAATACAAGAGAATGAAGTATGAGGTGGTATGAGTTTACTGTTAAGAGACACCATCATTAATAAATACTATAGTTTACTGTTAGAGACACCATCATTAATAAATACTATAGTTTACTGTTAAGAGACACCATCATTAATAAACACTATTTAAAAGACAACATCATTAAGAGACACCATCATTAATAAACACTATTTAAAAGACAACATCTTTAATAAACACTATAGTTTACTGTTAAGAGACAACATCATTAATAAACACTATAGTTTACTGTTAAGAGACAACATCATTAATAAACACTATAGTTTACTCATTAAGAGACGCCATCATTAATAAACACTATAGTTTATTGTTAAGAGACAACATCATTAATAAACACTATAGTTTACTGTTAAGAGACAACATCATTAATAAACACTATAGTTTACTGTTAAGAGACACCATCTTTAATAAACACTATAGTTAATTGTTATGAGACAACATCATTAATAAACACTATAGTTTACTGTTAAGAGACACCATCTTTAATAAACACTAGTTTACTTTAAGAGACAACATCTTTAATAAACACTATAGTTTTGTTATATATAAAATAATAATAATAGTATCTGTAAATGTGGTATTTAGTTTACTGTTTTACAACATTATTAATAAACACTATAGTTTACTGTTAAGAGACACCATCTTTAATAAACACTATAGTTAATTGTTAAGAGACAACATCATTAATAAACACTATAGTTTACTGTTAAGAGACAACATTATTAATAAACACCATAGTTTACTGTTAAGAGACACCATCATTAATAAACACTATAGTTTACTGTTAAGAGACAACATCATTAATAAACACTATAGTTTACTGTTAAGAGACAACATCATTAATAAACACTAGAATTTACTGTTATGAGACACCATCTTTAATAAACACGTCTAGATTACTGTTGAGACAACATCATTAATAAACACTATTTAAGGAGACAACATCATTGAACATTTTTGACATTTTTGACACATTTTTTGTAAGGGAAAATCATGTATATGATAATATAATAATTGTAAATGTGGTATTTCAGTTTTTATTGTTTTTATACATTTACAAGTTTTTTCTGAAAACTTGCTTTGTCATTATGGGGTATTGTTCTGTAGATTGATGAGAGGGAAAACAACTCTGTAATCAATTTTAGAATAAGGCTGTCAACGTAACAAAATGTGATAAAAGATGAAGGGGTCTGAATCTGGTTTCCTAATGTAACCGTGCATTTCTGCCAATCAGCACACATAAACATTTCTCAAAGTCTGCAGTTCAGTCTTAGGGTGTCATCCACTGCATATTAACCTTTTATGTCGGCTATGTCTTGTGGAACAGCCCTTCATCTGTAGTTTTAATGACAGTGAGAAGGATTCTTTTCCTAACACATTCTTTAAATCTTCTCCGGAAGGTGGTGATTAGCCTGGTATTGTTAGCAATGGTTTTTGTTAGCTACCGAGACATAGTATGGAGTTACAGATGTAGGATCTTAATTTGAGCCAGTTTGCTACAGCTGGAAAATAATCCAGTGCAGCAACAGGAAATGTGAATCATTATTTGTATTATAATGAATGGAGGTTTTTTTTTGTAGGGGTTGCACCATTTTTGTAAGGGAAAATCAAGTCTGAAATTTCAAAGTGGAAATTACAAACTTCCTCCTCAAATACACTACAAGTTTTAAATGTCCTGCAGTTCTTGCATCTGTAGCCATGTTCTCTTCTGTAATTGACAGAGCAGAGGAATGACCAAGAGCCATTTCAATTATGAAATGATGATTTAGCAGAGGAGATCAGGCACGCTAAGTACTAGCTCATTGATTTAGGTAGGACTGCGTTTTGGGCTTCTGTCTCTGGTTGTAGAAGTATGTAACCTATGATTTGTGTTTACAATCAGCTTTCTATCTGCTCTGCTGACACGTTGAGGGAGTTTCTGTACGTGAACTGCCTATTCAACCTTCATTGTACACTGTAGTGTGTGTGTCACGCCTTGGTCTTAGTATTTTGTGTTTTCTTTAATTATTTGTTCAGGCCAAGGTGTGACATGGGCTTATTGTATTGTCGTATTGTTTTTTTTGTAGGCATTGGGATTGTGGTTGATTAGGGGTGTGTCTAGTATAGGCTTGGCTGCCTGAGGCGGTTCTCAATCAGAGTCAGGTGATTCTTGTTGTCTCTGATGGGGAACCGTATTTAGGTAGCCTGGGTTTCACTGTGTATTTCGTGGGTGATTGTTCCTGTCTCTGTGTAGTGTTCACCAGATAGGCTGTAATAGGTTTCACGTTCCGTTTGTTGTTTTTGTATTATTTAGTTATTTCATGTATCGTTCCGTTTTCTTCATTAAAGACATGAGTAACCACCACGCTGCATTTTGGTCCGACTCTCTTTCAACAAACGAAGAACGCCGTTACAGTGTGCAAACACATTCCGAGAAGTAGGGAATTTATGTTTGATATGGTTAATTCATATGGAGAACCAAACCTGAAAAAAATGCACATATAAATACATAAATAAATCCACACATAATTAAATAAATGAGCAAGGAAATGCAGAAATACTGATTAAAATGAATTCATTTTTTCTACATATCAGTATGTATTTCATTATTTTTATTTGTATTATTTAATTATTCAAACTTAATTTTAAAATATTCATTTGTATATTTATTAATGAATTAATTTACGTATTTCTTCCTCCAATATTATAATGAGAGGGTGTCAATCAAATGGGGTCGTGGTCTGTGGGTGGTGCCTAACACATGTTGGTTGATCAATGTCTGCATGTTGCTCAACTGCTTGTGTTCGCTTCAGCACCACTTATGTGAAGCTAGCTACAATAATGATTAGCCACAAATATATCATTTAAGGTTTGCCTTCAAAATAAAAGTCCCCATTGAAACTGCTGAAAACAGAAATAAATAGTGTAAACATGCCATATTTGAACTGGATAATGCTTAACAAGTTTGGATTGTTCAACAAAAGACAATAATTTGTTCATTTGCCCAAAAAATGTAGTCTGTTAATTAATTGGGATCGGTGTGTCCCACGCGGGACGGTTGAGCTAACGCTTGAATAATGCGATTAGCATGATATTGTAAATAACAAGAACATTTCCCAGGACACAGACATGTCTTATATGGGTAGAAAGTAAATATTATTATTGATCTAACTGCACTGTCCAATTTACAGTAGCTTTTACAGTGAAAGAATACCATACTATTGTTTGAGGAGAGTGCACAGTCATGTACAGTCATGAAAATGTATCAATAAACCAATTAGGCACATTTGGGCAGACTTGATACAACATCTTGAACAGTAATACAATGATTCATTGGATCAGTCTAAAACGGTGTACATACACTGCTGCCATCTAGTGGTCAAAATCTAAATTGCGTCTAGAGTCCTAAGTCATATAATGGCCGTTCTCTTGCATTTCAAAGATGATGGAACAAAGAAATTAATAGAAAATGCATGTTTTTTCTTTTATCTTTTACCAGATCTAATGTGTTATATTCTCCAACATTACTTTCACATTTCCACAAACTTCAAAGTGTTTCCTTGGTATCAAGAATACCAAATGGTATCAAGAATATGCATATCCTTGCTTCAGGGCCTGAGCTACAGGCAGTTATTTTAGGCGAAAATTGAAAAAAGGGTCGGATCCTTAAGAGGATTTTTAAGAGTTCATACAAATATTGCTCATTTCACAAATGTAGGCTCATGTACTTTAAATGTCGGCTGTGATCCGCCAACCCAATCCCACAGAAGAAGAAGAAGAAGAAGAAGAAGAAGAAGAAGAAGATGCACGTTTGGCTGCCGACTAAGTTGTCAGGGTGTTTATTTGAGCAAGATTGCACGTACGTTCAGCAAGTGAGTTGTGTGGTTTAGTATCGGAGGGTTAATGCTACATTATGGTGATTGACTGCAAGCAATTACCTTCAGCCTAATTTCCTTGTTACATCTGTAACTGTATAGTACTTATGTAGATTTCCGATTTCCGAGTTTAAATGTATTTGGCTAAAGGTGTATGTACACTTCCGACTTCAACTGTATATGCAATGCACAGTATTGAACTTGCTAGATGTGGTAGGTTACGAGGCACAACTCGGACCTGTGATCTTGTAGTTACCACTTACCAACCAATCAGCAGGCAGGACCTTACCTAATCCATTACTTAGTCTGGTAATAATGAATAAGTTCTGTTACACAAGTCTACTTTAAATCAATATTTCATTCTCATGCAATCTGTCAGAGACGGCAGTGAGCTTTCCAAGCGGTCTGTCAGTCTGTTTAAATGTATCGTAGAAACAAGCTCCCCAGTGTCCTGTGCCCTGGAAATGCCCCCAAATGCCCCTCATTGCCCCTAAATGACCAGTGTCTGTGTCTCTGCTCGTCCATAGTGACCTAACAGTCCCAGAGGATGTCATGCCAGCCCCAGCTACCCCTAGGTGGTTGGTTTATTTCAGCTTCCTCTCCATCCTAACCAGCCCACCTCTCTCCCCTGATCCCCTGGTCTGGAGGAGGACTGGATGTCTTCTAGGTGCTTATTGTGTTCATGTTGTGGAAAATTGTCTTGTTAGCAGTCTCATTTCATGAGTCTCTAACAATTTTGTCTTTGTCTGTCCTGGTGGTGATTGTAGAGGTGATTGTAGGCTGGTTTCACCTGGGAGGTGATTTGATGGCCATCTTCACTGGTTAAGCCTAAAGTAGTGTTTCTTGTCATTTGATCCTGGGCACGCAGCATTTATGAATATACCATTTTTAGCTGAACATTAATTAGATACTAATTGTATGCCTCTGGTAAAGGCAACCAATTAATTGAAAGAGTCTTTGAATCATATTTCATCATTATTGTTAGACATATTTAATGGTACTAATTGGTTGAAATGACATTTTAAAGCCACCATCTTTCTTTTGGGGAATTGCCTTTAACTTCCACTATAGTCGTGACAGTATGCACCACAGCCTCTCTGGCATTATGGCTTAATAGTGGTTTGTAAAGTGGGGTCGTGGGGAAATTGCAGTGGGGTCGTCACACAGGTTTGAATACCACTGAACATTACTAGATGTACCAGGCTATTATGTGGTGGCATTTTATTGTTTTGGGCGACTTCAACACTATGCCCTGTGTAGTTAAGTATCATCATCATAACACTGTTCTCTGACCTGTCCATGACCATAGAAATAGAACTAATTCTAATGATATGTTCATGACACTTTAATGCTGTGCCTGTGGAATGAAGTTCAGTCTCTTTAACGAAATGTCCTCGGGATTTTAATGAAGAGGGATTTCTCGGCTTAGTTGGAGAGTGGTGCTCGACTCACAGTTGTTGCGAGCAGCTTCTTACCTTGTATGTGGCCCGAGGGAATATATCATGGGCAGCCATCCATTCTGTAGGAGAAAGACTTCGCTGTTACACCCCTCCAATCAAAATAGAATGTGTGTGTGCTATCCAAGCGTAAGGTACGGTATGAATTAGGAATGGGAAGGCCGTCAGGTAGCCTTTACTTTAAACAAAAAAGTAATTGAAGGTTTCCTCGATCTTTGATATATTATTTACAACCCTGTCTATTTTTCTTTCAATTGGAAAAGGTTTTGTGTGTGTGTGTCTGTCTGTGTGTGTCTGTGTGTGTGGTTGTCTGATATAGGGGTCTGTCTCCACAGTGAACTCACACTGCTCTGCAGATTGCCTGTCAGCCAGTGAGCTGAATGGGCCTGCAGCATCTCAAGTAATGCCACAGTCCAAATGCACGCGCACACACACACACACACACACACACACACACACACACACACACACACACACACACACACACACACACACACACACACACACACACACACACACACACACACACACACACACACACACACACACACACACACACACATGCTCATAACAACAGGCATATGAGCCCATGTTTAGACAGATTTGAAAAAGGACAACGTTCCAACTATGCCGTAGTGGAATCCTTTGTCCTGACTTTCCCTTCCGTGTTCCTCCATTAATTGGCAACAGCGTTGCTGTGAATGTATCAGCTTGGCAGCCATATTGAAAGCTCAGCAATGCTTTCATGATTGGTTGTTATTTCTGCTTCTTCTGTACACATAGACAAGGGAACCTGAAAGAAGAACATGACGAAAACGAGAATGATTTGGAACAAAATGATTGATGAGGTGAAATGTTGAAGTTATTACACACACACACACACACACACACACACACACACACACACACATCATAACAACAGGCATATGAGCCCATGTTTAGACAGATTTGAAAAAGGACAACGTTCCAACTATGCCGTAGTGGAATCCTTTGTCCTGACTTTCCCTTCCGTGTTCCTCCATTAATTGGCAACAGTGTTGCTGTGAATGTATCAGCTTGGCAGCCATATTGAAAGCTCAGCAATGCTTTCATGATTGGTTGTTATTTCTGCTTCTTCTGTACACATAGACAAGGGAACCTGAAAGAAGAACATGACGAAAACGAGAATGATTTGGAACAAAATGATTGATGAGGTGAAATGTTGAAGTTATTACACACACACACACACACACACACACACACACACACACACACACACACACACACACACACACACACACACACACACACACACACACACACACACACACACACACACACACACACACACACACACACACACACACACACACACACACACACACACACACACACACACAAACAGTAGCTTCTGCCTCTCTCTTCCATTTCGTCAAACGAGTTGCACTCATCTAGAAAAGCGTTATTGCGATGGTGAAAAGAGCCTAATCATTTGTGAGCA
This sequence comes from Oncorhynchus gorbuscha, assembly GCF_021184085.1. Taxonomy (NCBI): domain Eukaryota; kingdom Metazoa; phylum Chordata; class Actinopteri; order Salmoniformes; family Salmonidae; genus Oncorhynchus; species Oncorhynchus gorbuscha. The sequence goes on from NW_025746388.1 coordinate 28,272, forward strand.
GTGTAATCACCTCTGGAGCATTAAGTTACACTATCTGATGTAGGAGGCGTGTCTGTGAACCCATTCAGACATCCCTGTCTGTAATGTGGCGATGAACAGACAGGATATTGGCATCCTGATGAAGCAGTACAGCCAAAGTGGGAACATTTGTCCTCCAGGTTCCAGTTTCAAAGGTTTAAAAAATCATTTAGATGTTTCTGAAGGTTTCTGAGAAGCCCTAGTTTATAAACTAGTTGGTGGGACTTTCACTAACTGTTTTGATCTCATGATGGTCAGTTATCTAGGGTCATCTGTTACCTGTAGTGGTTCATATGAGCAATGACATTATACTCCACTTAGCCTTTAAAATGACAAACTAATGAAGAGGAGAATTATTGTAGCTGCGGAGCACAGAGAAGGTTGAAATGGTAATGTATGCAGGGTGGCATTTCCCAGCTCCACCGTGTGCCCCCCATGGGTCCTCCATTCTGCACGAGAGTCATATGAGAAAAGGCTAACGTTGATTAGCCTCAGGGAAACTACCTCTAACCCGCAGCCTGCGCTCTGACTGCCTAATGTGGAGGTGGGAATGTGAAATAATATAGAATTATATTATGTGATATGAATGAAATCAAACCCAGTGGCCACCAATGGGAGGAGTGAAGAGGAGGAACTGAGGAGAAATGTGGGATACTAATATGGGCTTGGTTGGTTATTTTGTGTGGGTCACGGACCTATGTTGAAGAAGGGAGAGAAAGATGAGAGACGTGAGAGAAAATATATACACACCTCTCGCTCTCACCCTCCCTCTGCATCCGTTCCAGACAGCGTTGGAGCCTGGTTGGTCCCACTGGGTTTCAGGGAGATTCCTCTGGGACAGTCGCTTGACATTTTTGGGCCTTCTGAAGTGCTTGCTGTAAGATCAGGTCTCTCTCCCTCCTCATATCAATGTTGGCACCATGGCAACACAACAATGAGGCTGAAGTGTAAGCGCGGTAGAGTCATTAAGCTTCACCGCACCAGAAGTACTCGGAAAAAGTGTATTTTTAGAGAGCAGCCTTTTAACAGGCTTGTCTGAGAAATGCAAATATCTGAGCTACTGTATGTTTGGGTGTTAACACGCGTGGTGGAATAACTTCTCTTGTCAAAGTAGACCCTCCTTTCTTTTCCCATATCTCCTCCTCTCCTCTCCTCTCTCCCTCTCTTCATCTTAGACACCCTGCTCCTCCTCTCATCTCTCCCCCTCTTCATCTAAGACACCCTGCTCCTCCTCTCATCTCTCCCTCTCTTCATCTTAGAGACCCTCCTCTCCTCTCATCTCTCCCTCTCTTCATCTTAGACACCTTGCTCCTCCTCTCATCTCTCCCTCTCTTCATCTTAGAGACCCTCCTCTCCTCTCATCTCTCCCTCTCTTCATCTTAGACACCTTGCTCCTCCTCTCATCTCTCCCTCTCTTCATCTTAGAGACCCTCCTCTCCTCTCATCTCTCCCTCTCTTCATCTTAGACACCCTGCTCCTCCTCTCATCTCTCCCTCTCTTCATCTTAGAGACCCTCCTCTCCTCTCATCTCTCCCTCTCTTCATCTTAGACACCCTGCTCCTCCTCTCATCTCTCTCTCTCTTCATCTTAGAGATCCTGCTCCTCCTCTCCTCTCTCCCTCTTCATCTTAGACACCCTGCTCCTCCTCTCCTCTCTCCCTCTCTTCATCTTAGACACCCTGCTCCTCCTCTCATCTCTCCCTCTCTTCATCTTAGAGACCCTCCTCTCCTCTCATCTCTCCCTCTCTTCATCTTAGACACCCTGCTCCTCCTCTCATCTCTCCCTCTCTTCATCTTAGAGACCCTCCTCTCCTCTCATCTCTCCCTCTCTTCATCTTAGACACCCTGCTCCTCCTCTCCTCTCTCCCTCTCTTCATCTTAGACACCCTGCTCCTCCTCTCATCTCTCCCTCTCTTCATCTTAGACACCCTGCTCCTCCTCTCATCTCTCCCTCTCTTCATCTTAGAGACCCTGCTCCTCCTCTCATCTCTCCCTCTCTTCATCTTAGACATCCTGCTCCTCCTCTCTCTCTCCCTCTCTTCATCTTAGACATCCTGCTCCTCCTCTCATCTCTCCCTCTCTTCATCTTAGAGATCCCTCCTCTCATCTCTCCCTCTCTTCATCTTAGACACCCTGCTCCTCCTCTCCTCTCTCCCTCTCTTCATCTTAGAGACCCTCCTCTCATCTCTCCCTCTCTTCATCTTAGACATCCTGCTCCTCCTCTCATCTCTCCCTCTCTTCATCTTAGAGACCCTCCTCTCCTATCTCCCTCTCTTCATCTTAGACACCCTGCTCCTCCTCTCCTCTCTCCCTCTCTTCATCTTAGACATCCTGCTCCTCCTCTCATCTCTCCCTCTCTTCATCTTAGAGACCCTCCTCTCCTATCTCCCTCTTTTCATCTTAGACACCCTGCTCCTCCTCTCCTATCTCCCTCTTTTCATCTTAGACACCCTGCTCCTCCTCTCCTCTCTCCCTCTCTTCATCTTAGACATCCTGCTCCTCCTCTCATCTCTCCCTCTCTTCATCTTAGAGACCCTCCTCTCCTCTCCTCTCCTCTCCTCTCCTCTCCTCTCCTCTCCTCTCCTCTCCTCTCCTCTCCTCTCCTCTCCTCTCCTCTCCTCTCCTCTCCTCTCCTCTCTTCTCTTCTCCTCTCCTCCTCTCTTCTCTCTCCTCTTCCTCTCCTCTCCTCTCTCCTCTCCTCTCCTCTCCTCTCTCCTCTCTCTCCTCTCCTCCTCCTCCTCTCCTCTCCTCTCCTCCTCTCCTCTCCTCTCCTCTCCTCTCTCTTCAACTTAAAGACCCTGCTCCTCCTCTCTCCATCTCTTCATCTTAGAGACCCTGCTCCTCCTCTCCTCTCCTCTCCTCTCCTCTCCTCTCCTCTCCTCTCCTCTCCTCTCCTCTCCTCTCCTCTCCTCTCCTCTCCTCTCCTCTCCTCTCCTCTCCTCTCCTCTCCTCTCCTCTCCTCTCCTCTCCTCTCCTCTCCTCTCCTCTCCTCTCTTACTCTCTCCTCTACACTCTTCCTCTCTCCTCTCTCCCTTCCTTTCTCATCACTCAAACTCTCTTCTTATCCTCTCTTCCACTCTCCTCTCCTATCTTCTTCTCTTCCTCTCTCCTCTCATCTCTTCTCCTCTCCTTCCTCTCCTCTCTCCTCTCCTCTCTCCCTCTTCCTCTCCTCTCCTCTCTCTCCTCTCCTCTCCTCTCCTCCTCTCCTCTCCTCTCCTCTCCTCTCCTCTCTCTCTCTCTCCTCTCTCCTCCTCTCCTCTCCTCTCCTTTCTCCTTTTCCTCTCTCTCCTCTCCCTCTTCCTCTCCTCCTCTCCTCTCCTCTCCTCTCCTCTCCTCTCCACTCTCCCTCCTCTCCTCTCCTCTCATCTCTCCCTCTCCTCTCTCTCCTCTCTCTTCCTCTCTTCCTCCTCTCTCCTCTCTCCTCTCCTTTCTACACTTTTCCTCTCTCTACTCTCTTCCACTCTTCCTCTCTCCTCTCTCTCTCTCTCCTCTCCTCTCTCTCTTCCTCCTCTCTCCTGTCTCCTCTCATCTCTCCACTCTTCCTCTCCTCCTCTCTCCTCTCCACTCTTCCTACTCTCCACTCCTCCCCTCTTCTTCCCTTTCCTCTCCTCTCCACTCTGCCACTCTTCCACTCTTCCTCTCCCCCCTCCTCTCCTCTCCTCTCTCCGCTCTTCCTCCTCTCCTCTCTCCTCTCTTCCTCCTCTCCTCTCTTCACTCCTCTCTCCTCCTCTCTCCTCTCTTCCTCTCTTCTCTTCCTCTTCTCACTCATCTCTCCTCTCATCTCTCCTCCTCTCTTACTCTCATCTCTCCTCTCATCAGTTCCCCTCTCCTCTCTTCCTCCACCCTCTCCATCTTTTCCTCTGTTATCTAATCATGTTCAATCTCCTCTCCTTTGGTCTAGAGGGTGTATCATCTCTCCTCCTCTCATCTCTGCTCTCATCACTTCCTCTCTCCTCTCTTCCTCTCTCCTTTTGATCTTTTCCTCTGTTATCTAATCATGCTCAATCTCCTCTCCTCTCCTTTGGTCTAGAGGGTGTATCATCTCTCCTCCTCTCATCTCTCCTCTTATCTCTTACTCTCTCCTCTCTCCTCTCCACCTTTTCCTCTGTTATCTAATCATATTCAATCTCCTCTCCTCTCCTTTGGTCTAGAGGGTGTAAGTAAAAAGATAGGAGTGCAATATTTTTAATGCTATGTTCCTATACTTTCCATTATTCTACTGGCTTTCAACCCAGAGGCTTTGTCCTATTGGTCTCTCTTGTATCTTCTTCCTGGCCTGCATAATGGACCTGTTGCTCCAAGGTTCGTTCCCTCCTCTGTGACTCAGCCATGGAGAATATGAATGCAACGGCCTTATAAACTGAGCACCATTAACTTAACCAAACACCTGGAGCAGAATCTGAAAGAAGGTGCACTGTGATCAACCAGATGTTCAACAGACTCACTAGATCTCCCCGTCGGTATGTTGGATGAAGTTCTGGTAACAGGTGTTCATCCTGGCACTGTGGAGTCAGGAGGGGATCTGCTCATGTCTTCCTACTCTTTCTGTGCAATGTTGCATTCTGGGTAGGTGCCAGAGCTAGAGGATGAGGCAGATGTTGCTATGGTGACCAGGGAACATCTGTCTGGAGCTACTAAATGGGCTGGTGATGTTTTCACAACCTTTTCACCAGCCGGTGAGAGAGAGAGCCTGCTCTCAGGGAGAGATGGAGTGCAAAAGTGGCCCCTTTAGAAAATGTGTTTATTTTGTTCAATTAGGTACATTACAATTTTCCCTTTGTTAAATAAATGGTTTGTTTTCAAAGTCAGTGCAATTGGACAGGTGTGGTCTGATGTCTAATACGTGGTACATTGGATCAAAGGGATTCATTAAATGGTTATTCTATGTGAAAATGGGACAAAAATGTCCAACAACAACAAAACATTTCCTTTCTATTGTTGGGAGGATCTAGAACACAGAGAGGCCTTTACTCGAGCCTTGTGCCACATGCCAGACCTCTAGATTCCCCTCTATAGGAGACACATGGCTATTACAAGAGGCTGACACAGAGAGGCCTTTACTCGAGCCTTGTGCCACATGCCAGACCTCTAGATTCCCCTCTATAGGAGACGCATGGCTATTGCAAGAGGCTGACACAGAGAGGCCTTTACTCGAGCCTTGTGCCACATGCCAGACCTCTAGATTCCCCTCTATAGGAGACACATGGCTATTACAAGAGGCTGACACAGAGAGGCCTTTACTCTAGCCTTGTGCCACATGCCAGACCTCTAGATTCCCTCTATAGGAGACACATGGCTATTACAAGAGGCTGACACAGAGAGGCCTTTACTCTAGCCTTGTGCCACATGCCAGACCTCTAGATTCCCCTCTATAGGAGACACATGGCTATTACAAGAGGCTGACACAGAGAGGCCTTTACTCTAGCCTTGTGCCACATGCCAGACCTCTAGATTCCCCTCTATAGGAGAAACATGGCTATTACAAGAGGCTGACACAGAGAGGCCTTTACTCTAGCCTTGTGCCACATGCCAGACCTCTAGATTCCCCTCTATAGGAGACACATGGCTATTACAAGAGGCTGACACAGAGAGAGGCTGACCTCTAGATTCCCCAGAGACACAGGCCTTTACTCTAGCCTTGTGCCACATGCCAGACCTCTAGATTCCCCTCTATAGGAGACACATGGCTATTACAAGAGGCTGACACAGAGAGGCCTTTACTCTAGCCTTGTGCCACATGCCAGACCTCTAGATTCCCCTCTATAGGAGACACATGGCTATTACAAGAGGCTGACACAGAGAGGCCTTTACTCTAGCCTTGTGCCACATGCCAGACCTCTAGATTCCCCTCTATAGGAGACACATGGCTATTAGAAGAGGCTGACACAGAGAGGCTTTTACTCTAGCCTTGTGCCACATGCCAGACCTCTAGATTCCCCTCTATAGGAGACACATGGCTATTACAAGAGGCTGACACAGAGAGGCCTTTACTCTAGCCTTGTGCCACATGCCAGACCTCTAGATTCCCTCTATAGGAGACACATGGCTATTACAAGAGGCTGACACAGAGAGGCCTTTACTCTAGCCTTGTGCCACATGCCAGACCTCTAGATTCCCTCTATAGGAGACACATGGCTATTACAAGAGGCTGACACAGAGAGGCCTTTACTCTAGCCTTGTGCCACATGCCAGACCTCTAGATTCCCCTCTATAGGAGACACATGGCTATTACAAGAGGCTGACAGAGAGGCCTTTACTCTAGCCTTGTGCCACATGCCAGACCTCTAGATTCCCCTCTATAGGAGACACATGGCTATTACAAGAGGCTGACACAGAGAGGCCTTTACTCTAGCCTTGTGCCACATGCCAGACCTCTAGATTCCCCTCTATAGGAGACACATGGCTATTACAAGAGGCTGACACAGAGAGGCCTTTACTCTAGCCTTGTGCCACATGCCAGACCTCTAGATTCCCCTCTATAGGAGACACATGGCTATTACAAGAGGCTGACACAGAGAGGCCTTTACTCTAGCCTTGTGCCACATGCCAGACCTCTAGATTCCCTCTATAGGAGACACATGGCTATTACAAGAGGCTGACACAGAGAGGCCTTTACTCTAGCCTTGTGCCACATGCCAGACCTCTAGATTCCCCTCTATAGGAGACACATGGCTATTACAAGAGGCTACACAGAGAGAGGCTGACACAGAGAGGCCTTTACTCTAGCCTTGTGCCACATGCCAGACCTCTAGATTCCCCTCTATAGGAGACACATGGCTATTACAAGAGGCTGACACAGAGAGGCCTTTACTCGAGCCTTGTGCCACATGCCAGACCTCTAGATTCCCCTCTATAGGAGACACATGGCTATTACAAGAGGCTACCTGTACTCTGACACAAGCTGGCACATGAAAAGGGCACAGGACAAAGCAGATAAATGACAGATGACTATTTGGTGTTGCCATTGTATTCCACCATCAGGGACCACATGATTTGAGACATAACACAATGAATCTTGAAAACAGAGCAGGGGTCCCAGTGTTGGCAGATATCATTTATAGTACGAACACAGCATTGATCCCTTATGATATACAACTGAAAGGGAAACACAATTGAGTGACACATTCTTTGAAATGGCCATCATGAATCCAGTAAAATGCTGACTTCAGTTCAGTCTGACACCCAGAAACAGACTGATACCAACACAGCTACCATTTTGGACACATGAACCCAGATCAATGTAAACTGAGCAGCACCAGAGGGATTCCTTGTTTGGGGGTTTCACAGAACAGACAAATGGGGTTGATTCAATTCAAGTGCATTTCTCCCTGAGTAGCAGCTTGCTCTCTGTCTGTTCTTCTACTATAGATCCTTCTGTTCTCTGTCTGTTCTTCTACTATAGATCCTTCTATTGCTCTCTGTCTGTTCTTCTACTATAGATCCTTCTATTGCTCTCTGTCTGTTCTTCTACTATAGATCCTTCTATTGTTCTCTGTCTGTTCTTCTACTATAGATCCTTCTATTGCTCTCTGTCTGTTCTTCTACTATAGATCCTTCTATTAGATCCTTCTATTGCTGCTCTGTCTGTTCTTCTACTATAGATCCTTCTATTGTTCTCTGTCTGTTCTTCTACAAAATATCATTCTATTACTCTCTGTCTTACTGCCTGTTAGATCCTTCTATTGCTCTCTGTCTGTTCTTCTACTATAGATCCTTCTATTGCTCTCTGTCTGTTCTTCTACTATAGATCCTTCTATTGTTCTCTGTCTGTTCTTCTACTATAGATCCTTCTATTGTTCTCTGTCTGTTCTACTATAGATCCTTCTGCTCTCTGTCTGTTCTTCTACTATAGATCCTTCTATTGTTCTCTGTCTGTTCTTCTACTATAGATCCTTCTATTGTTCTCTGTCGGTTCTTCTACTATAGATCCTTCTGTTCTCTGTCTGTTCTTCTACTATAGATCCTTCTATTGCTCTCTGTCTGTTCTTCTACTATAGATCATTCTATTGTTCTCTTGTCTGTTCTTCTACTATAGATCCTTCTATTGTCTCTGTCTGTCTGTTCTTCTACTATAGATCCTTCTATTGTTCTCTGTCTGTTCTTCTACTATAGATCCTTTTTGTTCTCTGTCTTACTCTGTTTCTTCTACTATAGATCCTTCTATTGCTCTCTGTCTTACTGCCTGTTAGATCCTTCTATTGCTCTCTGTCTTACTGCCTGTTAGATCCTTCTATTGCTCTCTGTCTGTTCTTCTACTATAGATCATTCTATTGTTCTCTGTCTGTTCTTCTACTATAGATCCTTCTATTGTTCTCTGTCTGTTCTTCTACTATAGATCCTTCTATTGCTCTCTGTCTGTTCTTCTACTATAGATCATTCTATTGTTCTCTGTCTGTTCTTCTACTATAGATCCTTCTATTGTCCTCTGTCTGTTCTTCTACTATATGGATCATTCTATTGTTCTCTGTCTGTTCTTCTACTATAGATCCTTCTGTTCTCTGTCTGTTCTTCTACTATAGATCCTTCTATTGCGCTCTGTCTGTTCTTCTACTATAGATCCTTCTATTGTTCTCTGTCTGTTCTTCTACTATAGATCCTTTTGTTCTCTGTCTTTTCTTCTACTATAGATCCTTCTATTGCTCTCTGTCTTACTGCCTGTTAGATCCTTCTATTGCTCTCTGTCTTACTGCCTGTTAGATCCTTCTATTGCTCTCTGTCTTACTGCCTGTTAGATCCTTCTATTGTTCTCTGTCTGTTCTTCTACTATAGATCCTTTTGTTCTCTGTCTTTTCTTCTACTATAGATCCTTCTATTGCTCTCTGTCTTACTGCCTGTTAGATCCTTCTATTGCTCTCTGTCTGTTCTTCTACTATAGATCATTCTATTGTTCTCTGTCTGTTCTTCTACTATAGATCCTTTTGTTCTCTGTCTTTTCTTCTACTATAGATCCTTCTATTGCTCTCTGTCTTACTGCCTGTTAGATCCTTCTATTGCTCTCTGTCTTACTGCCTGTTAGATCCTTCTATTGCTCTCTGTCTTACTGCCTGTTAGATCCTTCTATTGTTCTCTGTCTGTCCTTCTACTATAGATCATTCTTTTGTTCTCTGTCTGTTCTTCTACTTTAGACCCTTCTGTTCTCTGTCTGTTCTACTACTATAGATCTTTCTATTGTTCTCTGTCTGTTCTTCTACTATAGATCCTTCTATTAGCCTCTGTCTGTTCTTCTACTGTAGATCCTTCTATTGCTCTCTGTCTTACTGCCTGTTAGATCCTTCTATTGTCCTCTGTCTGTTCTTCTACGATAGATCCTTCTATTGTTCTCTGTCTGTTTTTCTACTATAGATCCTTCTATTGCTCTCTGTCTGTTCTTTTACTATAGATGCTTCTATTGTTCTCTGTCTGTTCTTCTACTATAGATCCTTCTATTGTCCTCTGTCTTACTGCCTGTTAGATCCTTATATTGTCCTCTGTCTTACTGCCTGTTAGATCCTTCTATTGTCCTCTGTCTTACTGTCTGTTAGATCCTTCTATTGTCCTCTGTCTTACTGCCTGTTAGATCCTTCTATTGTCTTCTGTCTTACTGCCTGTTAGATCCTTCTACTGTTCTTTGTCTTACTACCTGTTAGATCCTTCTATTGTTCTCTGTCTTACTGCCTGTTAGATCCTTCTATTGTTCTCTGTCTTACTGCCTGTTAGATCCTTCTATTGTACTCTGTCTTACTGCCTGTTAGATCCTTCTATTGTCCTCTGTCTTACTGTCTGTTAGATCCTTCTATTGTCCTCTGTCTTACTGCCTGTTAGATCCTTCTATTGTTCTCTGTCTTACTGCCTGTTAGATCCTTCTACTGTTCTTTGTCTTACTACCTGTTAGATCCTTCTATTGTTCTCTGTCTTATTGCCTGTTAGATCCTTCTATTGTTCTCTGTCTTACTGCCTGTTAGATCCTTATATTGTCCTCTGTCTTACTGCCTGTTAGATCCTTCTATTGTCCTCTGTCTTACTGTCTGTTAGATCCTTCTATTGTCCTCTGTCTTACTGCCTGTTAGATCCTTCTATTGTCTTCTGTCTTACTGCCTGTTAGATCCTTCTACTGTTCTTTGTCTTACTACCTGTTAGATCCTTCTATTGTTCTCTGTCTTACTGCCTGTTAGATCCTTCTATTGTTCTCTGTCTTACTGCCTGTTAGATCCTTCTATTGTACTCTGTCTTACTGCCTGTTAGATCCTTATATTGTCCTCTGTCTTACTGCCTGTTAGATCCTTCTATTGTCCTCTGTCTTACTGCCTGTTAGATCCTTATATTGTTCTCTGTCTTACTGCCTGTTAGATCCTTCTATTGTTCTCTGTCTTATTGCCTGTTAGATCCTTCTATTGTTCTCTGTCTTACTGCCTGTTAGATCCTTCTATTGTTCTCTGTCTTACTGCCTGTTAGATCCTTCTATTGTTCTCCGTCTTACTGTCTGTTAGGTCCTTCTATTGTTCTCTGTCTTACTGCCTGTTAGATCCTTCTATTGTTCTCTGTCTTACTGCCTGTTAGATCCTTCTATTGTTCTCCGTCTTACTGTCTGTTAGGTCCTTCTATTGTTCTCTGTCTTACTGCCTGTTAGATCCTTCTATTGTTCTCTGTCTTACTGCCTGTTAGATCCTTCTATTGTTCTCTCTCTTACTGCCTATTAGATCCTTCTATTGTTCTCTGTCTTACTGCCTGTTAGATCCTTCTATTGTTCTCTGTCTTACTGCCTGTTAGATCCTTCTATTGTTCTCTGTCTTACTGCCTGTTAGATCCTTCTATTGTCCTCTGTCTTACTGCCTGTTAGATCCTTCTATTGTTCTCTGTCTTACTGCCTGTTAGATCCTTCTTTTGTTCTCTGTCTTACTGCCTGTTAGATCCTTCTTTTGTTCTCTGTCTTACTGCCTGTTAGATCCTTCTATTGTTCTCTGTCTTACTGCCTGTTAGATCCTTCTATTGTCCTCTGTCTTACTGCCTGTTAGATCCTTCTATTGTTCTCTGTCTTACTGCCTGTTAGATCCTTCTTTTGTTCTCTGTCTTACTGCCTGTTAGATCCTTCTATTGTTCTCTGTCTTACTGCCTGTTAGGTCTGTTAGTCTGGCACTAGATCTCAATACTTCTACTTAAAAGCCAGATGGCACTGCCAAGAAAGACCTCTCAGCAGCCAATTAAAGCCTGCCTGAAGCTAAATTGCTGAACCAAAAAAAATGCAACACTACAATAGATATCATTATTTCTGCATTGTGTCCCTCTCCCCTCAGACTAACACTATCAGAATATACCAGTGGCAGCCGGTGCCATTTAAGATGAGGGAGGACAATATATATTTTTATTAGCTTGGCCTTATTTCTATTGTAGCATATTGGATTTTATTTTAACTAAGCAAGTCAGTAAAGAACAAATTCTTATTTTCAATGACAGCCAAGGAACAGTGGGTAAATGCCTTGTTCAGGCAGAATAGCAGATTTTTTTTACCTTGTCAGCTCTGGGATTTGATCTTGCAACCTTTCAGTTACAAGTCCAACCCTGTAACCACTTGGCTACCTGCTGCCTGTCATTCACATTCCATTCACCCAGCCCAATGTAACAGCGATACTACTACATGATGCTCTAATTATCCCCATACTCATCGTGAGGTTGCTACAACCTAGCCTATGAATTGAAGGTTTCAAGTGCAAAGGTTGCAAGAAATTTGAGTAATTGGATGACAGACAGAGACACATGAAATACCTCCTTGCACACTCTTGCCTTCATCTAGCGGATCTAGGGTGTTGTAATTAGTCCAACAGTTGCAAACAACAGTTTCCTTTGGACAGAGTCAAGTATGTTTATCCCCATTTTGTTCTGTTTAATATATTTTTTTCAACAGAATTAATATACCACTGATCGGACGCAAATGTAACCGGTGCAGAACCGATGTAACTCTGCGTTGTGTTGGTTGATTGACACTATAGACGTGGACTTTGGAGACCAGGTAGTTTTAATCAAGCAGAACTGACTCTCTGCATCCTGCATCTGCATCCAAAAGGAAATCAAACATTTGTAGAGCCACATATGTTCTGAGAATCGTTGCCTCTTTCTACAACAGATGCACAATAGGAGGGACTGGGATCATTGGAGGAGCTAGCCATCGTTCACACATACAATAGCCTGCTAATACCTTAGCTCGCTATTAACCACATGTTGAATTCAGAATGTTGATATCATCCTAAAAGTACAATTACAAGTGCATCTTAACAATACCATCCACTTATGAGTAACCTCTAAATATACATCATTATTCATGAACAAAACACTGTGTGTAAGACTTTGTATTTAAAAGAATCTAACTTTTCTGAAGACAGAAAAAGCGTGCCTACCTCTCTTAGTGCATCAAAATGATCTGAGCACGAGCACAAAACATTAGTTCACACTCCCCTTCTCCCAGGATGCATAATAACAAATCAACACATTAATATATGAACCTGGTGAAATTCACATAGTTGTTTAACAACTGTTACACAAACACATTTCACTCCCATATTTATTTATTTGACCTTTATTTAACTAGGCAAGTCAGTTAAGAACAAATTCTTATTTTCAATGACAGCCTAGGAACAGTGGGTTAACTGCCTTGTTCGGGGGAAGAACAACATATTTTTTTTACCTTGTCAGCTCCGGGATTTGATCTTGCAACCTCTCGGTTACTAGTCCAACACTCTGACAAACTAGGCTACCTGCTGCCCTATATACAAACAGCATGATCATTTTGATCGTTGGATAATTCCTTCTCACATCTACGCTCTCTCCTTCTCTCACATTTCCCTTTGCTTGTGGACTTCAGTGCACAACACATGAGCTTTCTGTGACTAGGCAAAAAAAACATTCCAAGCTAAACCTTCATATCATAACTGCTACACACAGCCTACATCGTTATCACCTATTTAGCTAATGTCAAGTCAACATAGCTAGTAGAAAACGAACGCATGCTACAATCATGCTGTACAGTGTAGCAAGCAGTTTAGCAGTTACACCGGCAAACCCTGGTGGAAATAAATAAATTAAACCTAAAAAGCTTACCTTGACTTGGAAGAGTTTCAGTATTGGATAGCATAGCCAGCTAGCTAACATAGCAACCCTCTCTGTTTGAGTAGGTTAACCTAGCTAGCTGCATTTGCTAGGTATGTGAAAGTGAACGTTAAAATAAATATGAAATATAGTTTACTCTCTCTCTCTCTTTCTCGCTCTCTTCGATTATAATCACAGCCGTATATATTCCCCCCTAAGCAGACACATCGATGGCTCTGAACAAACTTTATTTGACTCTTTGCAAACTGGAAACCACATATCCTGAGGCTGCATTCATTGTAGCTGGGGATTTTAACAAGGCTAATCTGAAAACAAGACTCCCTAAATTGTATCAGCATGTCGATTGCGTAACCAGGTCTGGTAAAACTTTGGATCATTGCTATTCTAACTTCCGCAACGCATATAAGGCCCTCCCCCGCCCTCCTTTCGGAAAAGCTGACCACGACTCCATTTTGTTGCTCCCTGCCTACAGACAGAAGCTAAAACAAGAAGCTCCTGCGCTCAGGTCTGTTCAGTGCTGGTCCGACCAATCTGATTCCACGCTCCAAGACTGCTTCCATCACGTGGACTGGGATATGTTCCGCACTGCATCCAACAACAACATTGACGAATCCGCTGATTCAGTGAGCGAGTTCATTAGCACGTGCATTGAAGATATCGTTCCCATAGCAACGATTAAAACATTCCCAAACCAGAAACCGTGGATTGATTCACTGCAGCCGACTTGAGTAAAACATTTAAACGTGTTAACCCTCGCAAGGCTGCAGGCCCAGACGGCATCCCCAGCTACGCCCTCAGAGCATGCGCAGACCAGCTGGCTGGTGTGTTTACGGACATATTCAATCAATCCTTATCCCAGTCTGCTGTTCCCACATTCAAGAGGGCCACCATTGTTCCTGTTCCCAAGAAAGCTAAGGTAACTGAGCTAAACGACTACCGCCCCGTAGCACTCACTACGTCATCATGAAGTGCTTTGAGAGACTAGTCAAGGACCATATCACCTCCACCCTACCTGATGTAACAGATGTGAAATGGCTAGCTAGTTAGCGGTGGTGCGCGCTAAATAGCATTTCAATCGGTGACAACACTTGCTCTGAGACCTTGAAGTAGTGGTTCCCCTTGCTCTGCAAGGGCC